>NC_069500.1:1042216865-1042394365 GCF_027579735.1 Bombina bombina | reverse complement strand
ACTTTCTTAGTTATGCACTTGATTTCTTTAAAGTACACCTCCTGTTGCACACAGCAAATGATGATATTCTGTGAGAAATTTAGTATGCAGTTGGTTTTTTTCTGCATAGGTGCCATCCATGACAATCTTCAGGTTCACCAGAAGTTTGGTGTTGAAAACAACTATATTGAGAATCAAATGTGCGTATCAATGATACGTTAAAAGCAGTATGAGCCAAGACTATTTCCATTGGTAACACTGGTGACGAGTAGCTTGAGAATGGATCTCTTTATCAGATTCAAGATCTACAAGCTCAAATGTAGTGCTGGTTGATGTTGTATCTGTATAGTTTAACAAGAATGGTGGTCCTGTCAACCATGTAGATTTCATGAATTGTGATGAAGTTAACGATCTGGTTGCAAAATCTGCAGGATTTTTGTCATTAGAGACGTAATGCCATTGCTCTGGTTTTGTAGATCTCCTGATGAGTTACTGACATATACATAGAACCGTCTGCTTAGGTTGTTTATGTATCCCAACACCACTTTGCTGTCTGTGTAGAATTTAACAGCATCAGGTTTGATGTCTATTTCACTTAGTATAAGATCAGCTATTTCGACTGCTAAAAAAGCTGCACATAATTCAAGTCTAGGAATTTTGTGTTCAGGTCTAGGTGCCAACTTATCCTTGCCTAGAATAAATCCCACATGTGGTTTTCCTTCATTGTCAGGTCACTTTTAGGTAGACCACTGCTGAAATAGCTTTTATAGATGCATCTGAGAAGATGTAGATCTCTGTTTCTTCAGCTGTTGAAAGAGATATAGAAGCATAACAACATGGAATACAGAGCTGTTCAAGAACCTTCCAAGAATCTTTCCACTTTTCCCACATCTGACGTTTCGCTATAGGTAGTAAAGTATCCCAGGCCTTTGACTCTGATGAAAGCTGCCTAAGCAGAGACTTTCCTTGTATAGTTACTGGAGCTATGAATCCCAGTGGGTCATAAAGACTGTTAATAATCAATAAAACACCACGTCTAGTGCATGGCTTTTCATCAGTAGAAACTTTGAATACAAATTCATCAGTTGAAATGTTCCAATGTAGACCAAGACTTTATTGTACAGGTAGTGTATCTGTACCTATATCTAAGTCCTTAACGTCCATTGCATGGTCTGCAGGAGGAAACGCTTTTAACACCTTGCTGCTGTTTGAGACTATTTTATGAATCCTTAGGTTTGCTACTGATAGCCTTTGTATTTTTTTAGCAGATCAATGGCTTCTTCATCTGTAGGTACAGACTTGATTTCATTATCCACATAGAAGTCTCTTTCTACATATTGTCTGGCATCTGTTCCATATTCCCTTTCACCTTCTTGAGTTGTTCTTCTCAGTCCATATATTGCCACTGCAGGTGATGAACTGTTGCAAAAGACATGCACTCTCATGCGATAATCCATTATGTCAGCACTAGTATCATTGTTGCAATGCCACAGAAACCTGAGGTAATTCCTATTGTCTTGTTGAAGAATGAAACAATAGAACATCTGTTGTATGTTAGCCATGAATGCTACAGGTTCTTTCCTGAACCTGATCAATACTCCTAAGAGACTGTTAGTAAGGTTAGGTCCAGTAAGAAGAACACTATTGAGTGGCATGCCTTCATACTGTGCACTTGAATCAAACACAACTCTTATTTGACCTGGTTTGCATGGATGATAGACTCCAAATGAAGGAAGATAACAACATTCTTCAATTTCTTTTAGTGGAGGAGCTGGCTCTGCATGCTTATTTTCAAATATTTCCTGCATGAATGATACAAAGTGTCCCTTTATCTTTGGATCTTTCTCTAGAGTATGTTGTAAGGATGAAAGTCTAGAGAGTGGTTGAACTCTGTTGTTAGGCAACCTTTGTCTTGGATTGCAAAATAAAAAAAGGGACTACCCAACTGTTTGAGTTATCCCTGTAAAATTCCTTGTCTATTAACTTGAGAAATTCTTTATCTCCAATAGAAGGAGCTAATGTATTGTCATGCTGTGTTGTACGGAACACTGTACTTCCAATATTGTCTGGCAAAGAAGTAACCATATCATCTTGACTGACATAGTATGAATGTTCATAGATTCCAGGTCTCTCATTTACATGGTAGTGATTTGGACATGACTCAAAGTAAGATGGACGTCCATTAATTAACACATTAGTTTTGAAGGAATTAGCAATGTGTGTTCTGTAGATCTTGCCTATACAGACATCTCCAACTATTACCCAGCTAAGGTCAATTCTCTGAGCGTATGGGGTATTATGAGGTCCATTGTATTGCTGGCGTACCTTGTGTATTCTTAGAATATCTCTACCAAGTAAAAGCAATACCTGGGCATTCTTGCCTAGAGCTGGTATGCAACTATCTATCAGCTAGATTACGAGTTTTGCGGTATGAGTGAAAAAGCAGCGTTAAGGCTCTTTTTCACTACCGCTGGTATTACGAGTCTTGCAGGTTTAGCTGCACCGCACACTTTTTTGGCCGTAATGCAACGTAACTACCGCAGCTTTCCAAAAGTCCTTTTTCAATGGGACTTCCTTTGCGCTGGTATTACGAGTTTGCCTGGGAGGCCAAAAAGTGAGCGGTACACCCTATACCGTCAAGATTCGTACTGCCACCTGAAGCTCAGTAGTTATGAGTTTTATGCTACAAAGCCCTGACATAAAACTCATAACTAAAGTGCTTAAAAGTACACTTAAACCCATAAACTACCTATTAACCCCTAAAGTGAGGCCCTCCCGCATCGCAAATAATAAAATTAAATTATTAACCCTAATCTGCTGCTCTGGACATCGACGCCACTATAGTAAAAATATAAACCCCTAATCTGCTGTCCCTAACATTGCCGCAACCTAAATTACTGTTATTAACCCCTAATCTGCTGCCCCCAAAATCTCCGCCACTATACTAAAGTTATTAACCCCTAAACCTAACCCTAAGTCTAACCCTAACACCCCTAACTTTAATGTAATTAAAATAAATCTAAATAAAACCTATTAATAACTAAATAATTCCTATTTACAACTAAATACCTGTAAAATAAACCCTAAGCTAGCTACAATATAACTAATAGTTACATTTTATCTATCTTAGGTTTTATTTTTATTTCACAGGCAAGTTTGTATTTATTTTAACTAGGTAGACTAGTTAGTAAATAGTTATTAACTATTTACTAACTACCTAGCTAAAATATATACAAAGTTATCTGTAAAATAAAACCTAACCTGTGTTACACTAAAACCTAACCTTACACTACAATTAAATCAATTACATTTATTAAATACAATTAACTAAATTATAAAAAACAAACACTAAATTACACAAAATAAAAAACAAATGATCAAATATTTAAATTAATTACACCTAATCTAATAGCCCTATCAAAATAAAACACCCCCCTCAAAATAAAAAAAACCCTGGCCAACAATAAACTACCAATAGCCCTTAAAAGGGCCTTTTGAGGGGCATTGCCACCCAAAAAATCAGCTCTTTTACCTGTAAAAAAATATACAAACACCCCTCCAACAGTAAAACCCACCACCCACACAACCAACACCCCAAATAAAAACCTATCTAAAAAAAACCTAAGCTCCCCATTGCCCTGAAAAGGGCATTTGGATGGGCATTGCCCTTAAAAGGGCATTTAGCTCTTTTTCCGCCCAAACCCTAAGCTAAAAATAAAAGCCACCCAATAAACCCTTAAAAAAACCTAACACTAACCCCTGAAGATCTACTTACAGTTTTTTAAGACCCGACATCCATCCTCAACGGAGCGGCAGAAGTCCTCATCGAAGCTGGCAGAAGTCTTCATCCAAGCGGGCCAAAGTCTTCATCCAAGCCGGCAGAAGTCTTCATCCAGACGGCATCTTCTATCTTCATCCATCCAGCACAGAGCGGCTCCATCTTCAAGACATCTGGCGCGGAGCATCCTCTTCTTCCAACGGCTCTTCTCGAATGAAGGTTCCTTTAAGTGACGTCATCCAAGATGACGTCCCTTGAATTCCGATTTGCTGATAGAATTCAGCCAATCGGAATTAAAGGTGAAAAAATCCTATTGGCAGATGCAATCAGCCAATATGATTGAGCTCACATTCTATTGGCTGTTCCAATCAATCCTATTGGCTGATTGGATTTTTTTCACCTTTAATTCCGATTGGTTGATAGAATTCTATCAGCCAATTGGAATTCAAGAGACGCCATCTTGGATGATGTCACTTAAAGGAACCTTCATTCAAGAAGAGCAGTCAGAAGAAGAGGATGCTCCGCGCCGGATGTCTTGAAGAAGGAGCCGCTCCGCGCCGGATGGATGAAGATAGAAGATTCCGTCTTGATGAAGACTTCTGCCGGCTTGGATGAAGACTTCGGCCCGCTTGGATGAAGACTTCTACCGGCTTCATTGAGGATGTCTGCCGCTTCGTTGAGGATAGATGTCGGGTCTTTAAAAACTGTAAGTGGATCTTCGGGAGTTACTGTTAGGTTTTTTTAAGGGCTTATTGGGTGGGTTTTATTGTTAGTTTAGGCTTTGAGCGGAAAAAGAGCTAAATGCCCTTTTAAGGGCAATGCCAATCCAAATGCCCATTTCAGGGCAATGGGGAGCTTGTGTTTATTTAGATAGGTTTTTATTTGGGGGGTTTGGTTGGGTGGGTGGGTGGTGGGTTTTACTGTTGGGGGGTGTATTTTTTTACAAGTAAATGAGCTGATTTCTTTGGGGCAATGCCCCACAAAAGGCCCTTTTAAGGGCCATTGGTAGTTTATTGTAGGCTAGGGTTTTTTTATTTTGGGGGGGCTTTTTTTTATAGGGCTATTAGATTAGGTGTAATTAGTTTAAATGTTTGATAATTTGTTTTTTATTTTGTGCCATTTAGTGTTTGTTTTTTTGTGTAATTTAATAAATGTAATTTATTTAATTGTAGTGTAAGGTTAGGTTTTAATGTAACTCAGGTTAGGTTTTTTTTTACAGGTAACTGTATTTATTTTAGCTAGGTAGTTAGTAAATAGTTAATAACTATTTACTAACTATTCTATCTAGTTAAAATAAATACAAACTTGCCTGTGAAATAAAAATAAAACCTAATATAGCTAATGTAACTATTAGTTATATTGTAGCTAGCTTAGGTTTTATTTTACAGGTAAGTATTTAGTTTTAACTAGGTATTATATAGTTATAATTGTAGGTTTTATTTAGATTTTCTTTTAATTACATAAAAGTTAGTGGGTTTTAGGGTTAGACTTAGGGTTAGGGGTTATTAACTTTAGTATAGGGGCGGCGACATTGGGGGCGGAAGATTAGGGGTTAATAAGTGTAGGTAGGTGGCGGCGGTGTCAGGGGCGGCAGATTAGGGGTAAATAAGTGTAGGTAGATGGCGGCGGTAGATTAGGGGTTAATAACTGTAATGTAGGTGTTGGCGGTGTCAGGGGCGGCAGATTAGGGGTTAATAAGTATAATGTAGGTGTCAGCGATGTCGGGGACGGCAGATCAAGGGTGTTTAGACTCAGGGTTTATGTTAGGGTGTTAGGTGTAAACATAACTTTTCTTTCCCCATATGAATCAATAGGGCTGCATTGCGGAACTTTACGCTCCTTTATTGCAGGTGTTAGGCTTTTTTTCAGATGATTCTCCCCATTGATGTCTATAGGGAGATCATGCACGAGCGCATAAAACCAGCTCAAAGCAGCTCTGGTATTGGAGTGCGGTATGGAGCTCAATTTTGCTCAACGCTCATTTATTGCCTGAAAACCTGTAATAGCAGCGCTATAGGGAGGTGAGTGGTGGCAATAACTTGCAAGTTAGCACCGAGCAGCTCCTACCACAAAACTCATAATCTAGCCATATGTGTTTCATGTGAGGATGATAATGTGCTATTTCTGGCATAGGAATTTCATCCCTGTTATTTGGTATTTGATTGCATTCAGTAAGCACAGGTAAAGGCAACTGTATACCATCTGTAATAGAAGCTATTATGAAATCACTAGCTCTTCTTCCTTTTGTTTCAAACTGACCTGCACATGTACCAAGGGTTTAAGGTAAAGGATTACCTTTTATGTTGAACATGTTGAAGAATTCAGTTCTAGCCAATGATCGATTGCTTTGATCATCGAGAATTGCATACGTTCTTACTGCTTTCTCAGGCTCTCCCTTAGGATATACTTTAACAAGACATATTTTAGAGCAGGACCTTCCACTAAGACCTTCTCCACATAATTCAGTACATTTAGAAGTAACAGATGTTTTGCTTGTTCTCTCTTCTGCTTTATCTACACCATGCTTGCCAGCAGTGGCAATACTTTTAAGTGGAGGGGAACTTGAAGACACATGTCTGTCACTATTGCATTCATAACATCTAATATTGGTTTTACAGTTTCTAGAAAGATGGTCTGTTGAAGTGCAACACCTGAAGCATAGTCCATATTTCTTAAGAAGCTCTATGCATTCTTGAAAAGGCTTTTCTCTAAAGCTACAACATGGGTGTCTTCTTGTGCAATGGGCATTCTTGAATTCAATTCTTTAACTTCTAACTTTGTATTACCTGACTAGAAGGTGCAAGATTTCTTTGAATTCTTGAATCTTGAAGTTTCTTTTTCATGTTCTGGAGAAGCCATTGCTCACTGATTCAATTCGGTTAACGAGAAGCTTGGATCATTTCTTGTCTTTGCTATGTCTTGGATGAACTTACTGAAAAAGGAAAATGGAGGGAATGATACATTATTCTGTTGTTTGTATATTGATCCTTGTGTTGTCCATTTATCTTGAAGAGCATGAGGTAGCTTCACCACAATTAGATTCACGCCTTGTGGAGTATCGAGATAGCTCAATCCTGGATCTGTTTTAACTGCTTCTAGTTCCAGCAGAAGATCACTTAACTCTTGCAGCTTGTGATTGTCCCTAACTGTGACCATTGGGAATTTTTGTATTTTCTTAAAAAAGGCATTTTCAATTACTTCTGGACTACCATAGGTCTGACCCAAACCATTTTTAAACCTGCAACAGGATTGTCTACATCCACAGCTCTGAACCTCTTGACACATTCTGCAGATTCAGCACCTAATCACTTTACCAGCAGATCAAGCTCTTTTTTTTTAGCAGATATACCTAAATCTTCAACAGTAGTCTTGAATATAGACTTCCAATATCTGTAGTTCTCTGACAAGTCATCAAATTTTGTAAGACTTGTATTAGTAAGCTCACATCAAATCATTAGTGATGTCATAAAATTTTCCGTTCGCGAACTGCGAACGCAAACTTCCGCAAATGTTCAGAAACGGACGAACCGCCATAGACTTCAATAGGCAGGCAAATTTTAAAACCCACAGGGACTCTTTCTGGCCACAATAGTGATGGAAAAGTTGTTTCAAGGGGACTAACACCTGGACTGTGGCATGCCGGAGGGGGATCCATGGCAAAACTCCCATGGAAAATTACATAGTTGATGCAGAGTCTGGTTTTAATCCATAAAGGGCATAAATCACCTAACATTCCTAAATTGTTTGGAATAACGTGCTTTAAAACATCAGGTATGATGTTGTATCGATCAGGTAGTGTAAGGGTTATGCCCGCTTCACAGTGACAGACCAAACTCCCCGTTTAACGCACCACAAACAACCGGAAACAGTCCATTTGCACAACCGCAAACTCCCCATTTGCACAAGGTTGGATACCAAGTTAGCCATGTCCCGTTCCTTGTCCTCACTGATGTCATTGAAGGTCTCTTCCTCCACCCAGCCACGTACAACACCAAGGGTCCCTGAAAGGAGACAACAAGCCCCCTGGGACTCCTGCTGTGTTTGGTCTTCCACCTCCTCAAAGCAACCTTCCTCCTCTGACTCCTCTTCTTCAGACTCCTCTCTCTGCATTGCCTCTCTCTGCATTATTATAAGGTGTGTTAAGTAGTACTATTCCTATCAGTTTAATCCCTGTTACGTCCCCTATCAGGGGACGTGTATATGTCATCGATTTTCGGAACCGGGAGATGGAAAAAGTTGCTTGGTCGGTCCTCCTACTTCAAATTTGGGGCACTGCGCGTGCAATCTAATGTGCCTGTCAGGTTAGGAAAAGTCCAGAAGAAGACCCAAATGCTAGGGCGAACTTAAACAACACCCTTGCACTCTGAGTTTAATCCAGGACGTGACCCCACAACAACCTCTAAAAAACTATGTACTCACGATATGGAGCAGGGTTAGCCTGAGTCCAAAGTAATTCAAGATATCAGCCAAATAGACTTCCGAGTAAGGAACTGGTTACAGGAAAAGTCTTCCACAGAATCAGGAGAGCAGGGATAGTCACTTATACTCAGACAGAGGAAGGGTAAACAAGAAACAGTTAATAATGCAGGAGTAGGTAACTTGTTATCAGGCAGTTTGAGGGTTAAAACTGTGTAGTCAGTCCTTGAAGAGTTTGTCAACAGGTTATCAGGCAGTTTGTAGGTTTATACTGATTAGTCAGTACATGCAGAGTTAGATAACAGGATAACAGGTAGTTTGAGGATAAATACAGATTAATCAGTACTTGCAGGGATTGGCAACAGGTTGTCATGCAGTATGAGAGTTTCACAGAATAGACAGTCTTTGCAATGTTTGGCAACAGGATATCAAGCAGATTGAAGGTTTACACTGAAATAACAGTATTTGCAGAGTTTTGGCAACAGGTAAACATGCAGTTTGAGAGTTTCACAGAATAGACAGTCTTTGCAATGTTTGGTAGCAGGATATCAAGCTGTTTGAAGGTTTACACTGAAATAACAGTATTTGCAGAGTTTTGGCAACAGGTAAACATGCAGTTTGAGAGTTTCACAGAATAGACAGTCTTTGCAATATTTGGCAACAGGATATCAAGCAGTTTGAAGGTTTACACTGAAATAACAGTATTTGCAGAGTTTTTGCAACAGGTAAACATGCAGTTTGAGAGATTCACAGAATAAATAGTACTTGCAATGTTCGGCAAAAGGTTATCAGGAAGTAGAGGATTAACCCAGGATAGTCAGTCTTTGCAGAGTTTGGCAGTTAGAGAGATTCCACAGCAAAGTCCTCACAGGAGCCACAAAGAGTAACAAACAAACGAGCCCTGAAGAAACAGGAAGCCCGGAATAAAAAGCCTGGTCGTGACATCATCAGGAAGGGGCGGCTCAGACAACCTGTCAATCAAGCACACAGAGAGGACTGCCAGAGCTTCCCAGGGGCTGAGCGTGACAGTGCCCCCTCCTCAAGGACCCATCTGGGGGACCCGACCGGGCCTGCCAGGGTATTTCTTGTGAAAAGACTTGACAAGAGCTGAAGCATGAACATGAGAGGCCAGTTCCCAAGATTGTTCAGAGATAGGATAACCCTTCCAATGGACCAGGTAGTACAGCTGATTGCCCCGTAGCTTGGAATCCAGAATCTGTCTGACTTCAAACTCAGAAGTTCCCTCTACGGAAGTGGAGGAGGTGGTTTACTCCTGATAGAGTACCGATTATAGATGACTGGCTTGAGTAGGGAGACATGAAACACTGGATGGATCTTGAGAGTCTTGGGTAAGGCCAGGTGGTATGCAGAAGAACAAACTTTGGAAACAATTTGAAAAAGTCCAATGTACTTAGGACCCAACTTAGTACAAGTTTGTTTTAGACGTATGAATCTGGTGGATAAAAATACTCTGTCTCCAGTACGAAGTAAAGGAGCCTTGCACCTTCTGTGATCAGCATATTTCTGATGTCTTAAGGAAGAAGAAAGTAGATTTTGACGAATGAGTTTCCAGTGGTTACTGAGATTTTTCACTATACGATCTGCTGCAGGGACTTCAGTAGAACTGGTAATCATAGGAAAGGTTCTAGGTTCTGTCGTGAGTGAGCTTGTCTCAGGTGCAGTAATAAAGAGGTCCAGACCAGATATTTATCAAACAAGGGCTCACCTCAGGAGAGGTAATCTTTATTACACTGTTGCAACAGTGTCCCAGCACAAAAAACAGTAACGCAAGACTAACACATTTTCATATACATGCATTTTTATACTATTACAGTAACTTACAAAGCAGAGAGCTAATTGGCTGATAATGATTGGCCAATAAATCTCACATGATTAGTGGTTACTAGGAAAGGAAGAAAAAAAAACGGGTCCTCTATGTTAACATTTGGGAGATATGTTTTCTTGGAATGTGACCAGAGGCTAGCTGGCTAATTAGATTGAGAAGTTGATACTGTACAGAGAAGCCTTGGATTTTACCTTGAGTTTCAGATATTTAGAAAACTTTGTATGGGAGAAGCCATAACTTTAAGATGTACTGATACATACTTATTAGGCTAAAAGTAAGTTGCTAAAGATACATCACTTATTAGAAAATACAGAAGTAATATATCTGCAGTTTCAGAGAAGAGTTCAGTAAAAGAAAAGGAAAAGTTTGGTTAAACATATAAAATAATGAAAATATAATAAGCAGCTCATAACATTCCCCCCTTTGATCGCAAACGTCAAAGTGCCGTGATCACAAAAAGTAAATGCGACTCATGGCGGTTTGACAATCACAATGCTATTAGTACATGGGTGCTTGCGTCCAAGATGGTTCACAGGATTACAAGAGGGTAAGCAAAAACAAGGTAGGAGTGAAGTTATTAGGTAGTAGGCAATTCCGCTATTACCGGACGCTAGTCGCCATCGGGTGGAGTAGACAACTACCTAAACATTCCTATGCTGTATATGTGTGTGTGGCATGACATATGTGTGTGGCATGACATAGTGCAGAAACATCCCCTCCCAGATTTATTAACAACAATTAACAATCCCCATCATTCTTGCAGAGTTGATGGCGAATAGTGGGTTGTCAGGCAGTATCATGGTATGTTCGGGAGGTGAAGGAATTCTGCACCTGTGAAGGAAATATAGAGAGTGTAAGTATAAGGTAATGCAATATGAAAGCAAAATAAAACAATACAGAAAGACAATGAAGAAATAGAAACCACCAGGGAGGGAAAAAGGAGTGGGTTATGGGTATACAGGCTACGACCGGGGTGGCCATCAAGGTAGATGATGGTCCATGGTCTCTCCGTGGCCAGTTTCCCAATGTAGGGAAGTTCTAGATGATCCTAGGGACGTAGTGCATCCTGCATAGGGATAAGACAGGGAATTTTAGGGCACAGCTGGTGGGTAGGCAATAACATTGTAAGATCAAGAGGTCAAAAGAGACATAGAGTAGGAGAGAAGTAGGTGAACTCAGAAGAAATCAGGGTCAAGAGAGATCTCAACATGGTGGGGAGATTCAAAACGGATAGAGGGAAACAAGTATTTGGGAGAAGAATGAGACACAGTGAAAACATTCTTGCATGTAGAGATTAGACCAGGTACACATTGTATACAGCAACACATCAGTATAAGGCATACTATAATAACAATGCCATACAGAAAAAGGGAGTGTAACCATCCCAAATTAGGTAGCCAATCAAAGAGATGGTTAAAAATACCTCCAAGGCCAAATTTGTCATCAATCACATCTTGGACATCCTGGGATAGGGACCTAATAACTGTAAGATGGTGACTCAAATTAAGTGATTGATCAGTAACATAGGTACAACATTCTTTGCTCACAAGACTACACCCCCCCTCCCCTCCTTGGGATGCCAGGAGGTAATCAAGGGCAATCCTATTCTGCAATGCTAGTTGTCTAAGCTGTTTCAACTCTTGGGCCACACTCTGAACAACTCCTGCACTCTCATTCATGAAGGTCTGTAGTATCACAGATAACATGATGATGTCCTGATGATTCAGGTAGACACCAACGGCCGGGAGGGTAGCTCGACCAGTTGAATCTCCAGCATACTGTTGGACAAGGGGGAGCAGCGAGCTTCCAGATTCATGTTTATTGCGAATTGGGCCCAAGGGCAGCGTGGGGACAACACGGATGGCTGGGGTTACCACACCCAGGAAGCAGATGGCTGTATAGTTACCAGGGAGGACTGACACCGCTGTCTGTCCACATATCCAATACAACCCAGGGGGTGGTCTGCTGAGGAAAGATTGTACAAGGGATGGGGAAACAAAAGTACAATTAGGGCCCTGGAGGAAACAAAAAAGTGCAGTGAGATTATAATTCACAGTTAGGATCATACCAGAGGAATTTACCAGCCGGAAATGAGTGCCATTACTGGAGATTACATACTCACATAGGGAGGCACCCAACCGCACCGTACCTTGACCAATTTCCCTGCAGATAGTACCATATGAGGTGCCTCCCAAAGAGATAAAATTACCTGGAGGAATAAAAGTAGACAAATCAAAGGTAAACAAATCAACATTAATACCCATAAGAGGAATACCCCCCTTATGATGAGTGGGAATGCGAGCAAAAATATAACAATTGCCCTCGGTGTGATTGGCTATAGTTTGGAGTAGGACAACGTGTGAGTTTAGTCCCCATTCACCTAAAGAATAGTTCTCTGTGGACAATTGGGCATTAGGCAAATTATCATTATGGGGGAAAGAATCATGGGGGTAAATAGGGGTTGTGGCAGAGGTAGTTACAGGGGAACATCAAGCAAGAAGGGGTGACTTTCATTTCTCAGCTACCCACTTCATAATTTTCAAACCACATTCACTAGTGGGGCTATGCAAATTGACTGGATAACAAACCCCTTAGGACCTTTAAATACGAACTTTGAGTATAATTACTTGTTGGGCAGCTAGTAGTGGGAGGGAAAACTGCCACAGATACAAGGTTACCAGAACAAGATTATTTAGTAAAGGGGTTAGGACAAGCACACTGACCAGAAGACACATATTGGGAAATAGAGTAAGAGAGCATGGTCAAAAGTGTGACACAAAACAAAGGAGACATATTGAGGGGTGTTACTCAAGATATCAACAGAGGAGTGAGACAATGAAAATAAGAGTTAGAAAGACAGATCTTTCAGTTTCACTCATTCAGCTAGTGAGATTACACTATTTCTGGTTAGTCTGAGTTTCAAACCCGGAAGGGTCTGAATTAAACACTCGTCGTCAGGGGTCTTGGTTACCCCTTCTTCAGAGGCCTTGGTTGCCCCAGCTTCTTCTTTCTTTGGCTTGTTGCAGGCTGCTTCTTTGTCTGGGCTGTATCTTTTACACCTGGAGTAGTGGATCCAAGAGTCGACCTCAGCAACAGCTGTTGGAGTAGTCAGCAAAACCAGGAAGGGACCTTTCCAGAGAGGCTGCAGTGGCTTCTTTTGATAAGTCTTGACCAAAATGGTGTCACCTGACTGGAAGGGGTGTGCAGTCACATCCAATGGCAAGGGCTGAGAGAGAGAGGCATGTCTGTGGAGAGAATGTAATTGCTTTTGCAGTTGCAAAAGATAGGCAGTTAATTATACATCACCTACTGCAAGGTCAGGCAGGTGTAAGGTGTTGGCACTATACAAAGGAGGTGGCCTACCAAACAACAGTTCATATGGTGAGAGCTTGAGGGTCCCCCTATGGTTTGTGCGAGTTCCAAACAGTGCCAGGGGAAAAAAGCATCTACCCATTTAAGGCTTGCTTGAGAACAAATTTTAGCAATAGTCTGTTTTAGGGTCTGGTTCTTTCTTTCCACTTGGCCTGATCTTTCTGGATGCCAAGGGGTATGGAGATGCCAAGTAAAGCCTAAGGCTAATGTCAGTTGCTGAATAATATTACTTGTGAAATGTGTTCCTCTGTTAGATGCAATTACTCTGGGAGGCCAAACCTGGGTATGAGGTTTTTTTAGCATTCACTTGGCAACTTCTTGGACTTTCACAGTTCTTGTAGGAAAGGCCTCGACCCATCCAGTAAGTTGGTCCACTATCACAAGTAAATGTTTGAAACCCCTACAGGGAGGTATGTCAGAAAAGTCAATTTGTAAACATTCAAAAGTTTCAAATGCCCATGGGCATCCGCCTGGTGGGCCTTTAGGTTCCCCCCTTGGATTGAATTGAGCACGTCTCACAATTCAATACAACCCATTTTGCAGCTTGATGGGGGGGGGGGGGCAAACCACTGTCTGTTAAGGGTTTTAGCAAGTTGTGTGGTACCTCAGTGTGTTTGGTTATGCAGAAAGGATAGCATAAGAGAGAGGTGTGGTTGAGGTAGAGCAGGGCATCCATCTGGAGTGGACCAGATACCAAGAGTCACAGGTAACACCAAGAATAGTCCAGAGGTGAACAGTTTGTTCAGGAAGAGAAGTGTAAAGAGAAGACAATGTAGTGTAAATGGCAGAGAAGCTGCATGCTAAGCAATTTGATTAGCATAACTATTACCAAGTGAAATGGGTTCCTGTGAGTGGGTGTGTGCTTTGCAATGCATGACAGAGATGGAAGTGGGTAAATGGATTGATTCAAGGAGTGCAGGAACTTGTGGTGCATTGGCAATTTGGGTACCAGGAGAAGTTAGAAAACCCCTTAATTTCCATAATTGACCAGTGGCATATACAATCCCTAAAGCATATTTACTATCAGTGTAAATGTTTACTGACCTGTCCTTTGAGAGCTGACAAGCAAGTGTGAGTGCATGTAGCTCAGCCACTTGGGCACTGTAGTGAGATGGGAGGGACTCAGCCTCTATAACAGAATCTGTCATGACTACAGCAGAAACATTCACCATCCTCAAACTTCCATCACAGAACAGTGTCCAATCCAGGTTAGGTAGAGGCACATCAGAGAGGCCATCCCTTAGTTTGGAGGAAAAGAGAGATACAGATAAACAGTCATAGTGTGGGGTACCATCATCAGGTAGAGGTAACAAAGTTGCTGGGTTGAGAGAGGTACAGTGGATGATAGTGATATTAGAAGGTACAAGAAGCAATGTCTCATACCTAGTGAGACGTTGGTTTAAAAAAAATGTTGTGTATTTGTCTGACTGAGTAAGAGGTGTACTGCGTGTGGCACATAAATGTGTAAAGAATGTCCCTGTACAAGCTCCTTTCCTCTATTTTGGCATTTGAAATAGCTGATTTAGTCTGTGGTATACCCACCTATAGTAAAAGTTTTATACTGGAGTCTCTTCTATCAATCACCAGCCTAAGTAAACAAGCCAGTAATAAGAAACCACACTCACAGGGGTGCAGGATAGTTAAAGGGACAGTTTACCCAAATTAAGAATAATTTTTAATTGAAACTGCTTGACATAGTTAAATATACTAGTGCTGAGCATACAATAAACCTTATTTTCTTTCTCTGTAAATATATATATTTTTTTTTAAATCTCAGATTTTATATCAGTTTGCCTATACCCCTTTAAATATTTTTTTTTTGTCCTGCCTTCTGTGCATAGCACTTGCTCCACCCCCTGACTCGGTGTTGAGCAGTGAGCAGTTTTTTTTTTTAGAGCTTGAATACATTCAGGTCAGTGATATCTATCATTTTGCAACTTATTTGAAGAGAAAAAGAAAACGTTTGCAACATGCAATTCCACTCCTGTATTAGAACAGACTTTTACACAGACCTGTATGTATTCAACTCAGAAGTCAAATCCACATCGGCATGAAGCCTCAATCAGCTGGAAAGCAAATGTAACTTTTTTTTTTTTCACTGCTAGTCTCACAGATTATATATATATATATATATATATATATATATATATATATATATATATATATATATATATATATATATATATATATATATATACAGGGAGTGCAGAATTATTAGGCAAATTAGTATTTTGACCACATCATCCTCTTTATGCATGTTGTCTTACTCCAAGCTGTATAGGCTTGAAAGCCTACTACCAATTAAGCATATTAGGTGATGTGCATCTCTGTAATGAGAAGGAGTGTGGTCTAATGACATCAACACCCTATATCAGGTGTGCATAATTATTAGGCAACTTCCTTTCTTTTGGCAAAATGGGTCAAAAGAAGGACTTGACAGGCTCAGAAAAGTCAAAAATAGTGAGATATCTTGCAGAGGGATGCAGCACTCTTAAAATTGCAAAGCTTCTGAAGCGTGATCATCGAACAATCAAGCTTTCACTCAAAATAGTCAACAGGGTCGCAAGAAGCGTGTGGAAAAACCAAGGCACAAAATAACTGCCCATGAACTGAGAAAAGTCAAGTGTGCAGCTGCCAAGATGCCACTTGCCACCAGTTTGGTTATAATTCAGAGCTGCAACATCACTGGAGTGCCCAAAAGCACAAGGTGTGCAATACTCAGAGACATGGCCAAGGTAAGAAAGGCTGAAAGATGACCACCACTGAACAAGACACACAAGCTGAAATGTCAAGACTGGGCCAAGAAATATCTCAAGACTGATTTTTCTAAGGTTTTATGGACTGATGAAATGAGAGTGAGTCTTGATGGGCCAGATGGATGGGCCCGTGGCTGGATTGGTAAAGGGCAGAGAGCTCCAGTCCGACTCAGACGCCAGCAAGGTGGAGGTGGAGTACTGGTTTGGGCTGGTATCATCAAAGATGAGCTTGTGGGGCCTTTTCGGGTTGAGGATGGAGTCAAGCTCAACTCCCAGTCCTACTGCCAGTTTCTGGAAGACACCTTCTTCAAGCAGTGGTACAGGAAGAAGTCTGCATCCTTCAAGAAAAACATGATTTTCATGCAGGACAATGCTCCATCACACGCGTCCAAGTACTCCACAGCGTGGCTGGCAAGAAAGGGTATAAAAGAAGAAAATCTAATGACATGGCCTCCTTGTTCACCTGATCTGAACCCCATTGAGAACCTGTGGTCCATCATCAAATGTGAGATTTACAAGGAGGGAAAACAGTACACCTCTCTGAACAGTGTCTGGGAGGCTGTGGTTGCTGCTGCACGCAATGTTGATGGTGAACAGATCAAAACACTGACAAAATCCATGGATGGCAGGCTTTTGAGTGTCCTTGCAAAGAAAGGTGGCTATATTGGTCACTGATTTGTTTTTGTTTTGTTTTTGAATGTCAGAAATGTATATTTGTGAATGTTGAGATGTTATATTGGTTTCACTGGTAAAAATAAATAATTGAAATGGGTATATATTTGTTTTTTGTTAAGTTGCCTAATAATTATGCACAGCAATAGTCACTTGCACACACAGATATCCCCCTAAAATAGCTATAACTAAAAACAAACTAAAATCTACTTCCAAAACTATTCAGCTTTGATATTAATGAGTTTTTTGGGTTCATTGAGAACATGGTTGTTGTTCAATAATAAAATTAATCCTCAAAAATACAACTTGCCTAATAATTTTGCACTCCCTGTATATATATATATATATATATATATATATATATATATATATATATACAAGGAAAGGTCTGCACAAGGTGATTATGTAAGCAAACTATTGTAAAACAAACTAAAGTAAAAATATAGAAAATCATAAAGGTCTTATGCAATTATTATGCTCCCAGAGGCAGGACCAGTAAACACAGCAGATTTGCATAATCAATAAATGCAAGATAACAAGACAATACAATAGCATTTAGTCTGAATTTCAAATTAGTAGTAGATTCTTTTCTAACACATTTCTAAGTTATGTATATTTCCACTCCCCCTGTACTATGTGATAGCAATCAGCCAATCACAAATGCATATACGTATAGTCTGAGTTCTTGCACATGCTCAGTAGGAGCTGGTGACTCAAAAAAAAAATGTAAATATAAAGGACTGTGCACATTATTTTTAATGGAAGTAAATTGGAAAGTTGTTCAAAACTGCATGCTGTATCTGAATCATGAAAATCTCTATAAAACCCGAGTGTCCCTTTAAATGTAAAGTGTGGGGAGTGATATTTAAATTTATTTTGTTAGCTGCCGATTGTGTGTGCACATTGGAGGTTTACTGTCTTTAGCATATCATTTACTAAAGCACTTTGATTGGCCATGGGGCGGGGTAATAGAGCATTGCAGCACTGCCCTTTTATCAGGGCATTCCAGGGACATTTAGCTGAACTGCAAAGAAGAAGATAAAAAAATGTAAAAAAAATAATATATTTTACAAACTACTACATTTTATGTATTATCTTCTTTTCTTGTTAATCCAGTGTTATTGCTACTCATGAACTCCCATGAGTGAACTGGTCCTTTAAGTAATAAAATGACAATTTTCCATTGCTCTGTCTAAGCACTGAGTTCCGATTTTACAGACAAATATAACACAATGAGATATTCTTATTATCTAAAATTCAACCCATTGCAATCAACTGTGTTTTGAAAGCATAAAACCAGCTACTTCATATATATATACAAATAAACTTGCAAATGCAATTTCTCCTATATTTTATACTATGCAGCTTGCATAACAAGTCATTGAAAATACATTAATATAAAAACAATTTTACAGTGTACTGTCCCCATAAGGGCTGACCATTTATCATATTACATATTCAACCTTATTGTCTTATTTACCATTAAAACTCCACCTCCCAACTGCATCACAACCTGCATATACTTAAATATTTATTGCAAAAGAAACAGACCCAAATACATACATCTAATGACACACAGTCCATAATACAGCAAAGAAGCAGAACTCCAATGGCAAACAAGACAAGTTTTTTTACCTTATTATCTTTTCCACAAACATACTTAACCCATTAATCATATACAAGAAAAACTCTCATATTTACTAGAGCGTGACAAAAATGACACACACCATCGCACTTTCAAAGTCTTTAGTTACTTCACTTGCATATATTTTATATGCCTCAAACAGATGGAAACACATTAAATCTCTCATCAGCCCATGCATAAAACAAATATCACTTAAAACTAAAAAAAATGCTATTATTGGCGCACAAAATTAAGAACATACATATGACTTTAAAACCAAGTTACAGCAATTACAAGCAAATCATTACGTCATCAAATTTCTTAGCTAAGAATCCCTGATACACACACACAGCTCCAGCCTGCATCAAACATCAAGGCCAGCTTTCTTTTGCAGCGATTGTACACAAAAATTCATATCAACTCGCATACCTCAAATATTTCACTACCAGCATTTATTCTAAAGCAATGTTAACATACATGAAACTTTTAGTAATACAGAAAACACATTTTCATTTGGGTTTTGACGTCCGCAACCCTACTATTCTCAAACAGATAATAGTAGTCCATCTGGTCAGGGCATATATCAACCAGAAGATTGCGGAGGGCAATTAATTTAGGGAGCTCAAAGGACCCAAATCTCGGCCACCTTAATTCAGGATCAAGGCTGAGAGTATAGGAAACTCAGAGCTCTGTGCACAAAATATAACCAAGCAGTACTGTTTTCCCTAATTTGCATATACTTTAGCAAGGGGGAGAGTCTTTGTCTACTTTAGACAGCTGGGATCCCATTATTATATCCCTGACAAAGTGCCCAGTCTACAAAAATTCGACCAAAAACAGGGGCATTTTAACTCCTCAAAATCCACACCTCACTTTAATCCCTAATCAAGTCCCTGCAGTTACCGGATGGACACTTCCTCAATGTCCCTGCCTAGCGGGAGAGATTAGCACTATAGTCAATCAAGTCCCTGCAGTTACCGGACGGACACTACCTCAATGTCCCTGCTTAGTGGGAGAGATTAGCACTATAGTCTCAAGTCACAATATGTCTTGGATCACTATTTCTGCCTCTGTAAAATCCCTACCACCTGAAACTTTATTTTATAGTGGGCTGGCACCCTAATGGTGTTTAACTGCCAGACAGATGTCCCACTGAATTTAATAGTGATCCAGTATATAAAACAAAAACAGGGTAAAAGACCCACAACATATATTACACGTACATGAACACAAAAGACAAGAAGACAATCACAGACTTTTCCAAGGGGTAGATTGCGTCCGTTGTTTGTGGTCTGTTCCTCAGGACGTACTCCCTTATCGCCCCCCAGGACTCCCTGGCCAACAAGACAAAAACTCCCACAGGTAAGCTATAGACCTGAATCAGATGGGTGCGCGCAGATGTTGGTTCCCAGCCAGGGAGGCACGGAAAGGTCGACCTGAAGCATGTCCCACCAGAGTCAAGTTACTGTCGTGAGTGAGCTTGTCTCAGGTGCAGTAATAAAGAGGTCCAGACCAGATATTTATCAAACAAGGGCTCACCTCAGGAGAGGTAATCTTTATTACACTGTTGCAACAGTGTCCCAGCACAAAAAAACAGTAACGCAAGACTAACACATTTTCATATACATGCATTTTTATACTATTACAGTAACTTACAAAGCAGAGAGCTAATTGGCTGATAATGATTGGCCAATAAATCTCACATGATTAGTGGTTACTAGGAAAGGAAGAAAAAAAAAAACAGGTCCTCTATGTTAAAATTTGGGAGATATGTTTTCTTGGAATGTGACAAGAGGCTAGCTGGCTAATTGGATTGAGAAGTTGATACTGTACAGAGAAGCCTTGGATTTTACCTTGAGTTTCAGATATTTAGAAAACTTTGTATGGGAGAAGCCATAACTTTAAGATGTACTGATACATACTTATTAGGCTAAAAGTAAGTTGTTAAAGATACATCACTTATTAGAAAATACAGAAGTAATATATCTGCAGTTTCAGAGAAGAGTTCAGTAAAAGAAAAGGAAAAGTTTGGTTAAACATATAAAATAATGAAAATATAATAAGCAGCTCATAACAGTTCAAAACCATAAGCTGCCTTAAAGGGAGAGGTCTATAATGAGGCGTTATAACTTGAGTTGTGAGCTAATTCCGCCAAAGGCAATAACTGAGACCAGTTGGAGTGGTGATGGTCTACATAATGTCTAAGAAAAGATTCCAAGGCTTGATTTACACGCTCAGTCTGTCCATTGGATTGAGGATGATGTGCAGTAGAAAGAGATATGTTGATTCCGAAGTGCTTACAAAAAGACCTCCAAAATTTGGAAACAAATTGGACTCCACGATCTGAGACTATGTCAGTGGGAAAACCATGTAAACGTGATATATGTAGAACAAAGAGTTCAGAAAGTCTTTGAGCTGAAGGCAAGCCTGGAAGAGCTATGAAGTAAGCAGGCTTGGAGAACCAATCCACCACTACCCAAATGGTGGTATTTCCAGCAGAAACAGGAAGATCTGTAACAAAGTCCATGGATAAGTGAGGCCAAGGGTAATGAGGAATAGGAAGAGGGTGTAATAGACCAAACGGTCGATGAGAAGATTGTTTGTTCGAAGCACAAGAACTACAAGCAGCAATATAATCCTTAACATCCCTCCTCATAGTGGCCCACCGAACATGCTGCTTCAGTTTCCACAAAGTATTGGTTACTCCAGGATGACCTGCTGAAATGTTGTTGTGAGCCCAACGTAGAAGCTTAAGATGTAATCCTCTGGGTACATACAGGATACCATAAGGGAGTTTGCAAGAAGATGATACCCGAACTTGAGCAGCATGTAAAGCCTGTACTGGAAAAGAAGATACTTGAGCCAAAACTTTGACTGGACGTAGTATAGGTTCAGAAACCAATGGAGAAGGTTCAGAAGATTGGAACTGCCTAGGTAAAGCATCTGCCTTGGAGTTTTTTGAACCAGGAACATAGGAAAGTACAAAATTAAACCTGGAGAAGAACAAGGCCCACCGAGCCTGACGAGGATTGAGACGTGTAGCTGTTTGGAGGTATAAAAGATTCTTGTGATCTGTCAGAATGAAAAAAGGTTGACTGGTACCCTCTAACCAATGCCTCCATTCTTCCAAAGCTAATATTATAGCCAAAAGCTCCTTCTTGCCCACATCATAATTTAACTCGGCAGGATTGAATTTTTTCGAAAAGAACGCCACAGGATGTATCTTGCTGGTAGTCGGATCATGTTGGGAGAGAACAGCTCCAGATGCTATAGAGGAAGCGTCAACCTCCAAAATAAACTGGAGATCAGGAATTGGATGACTGAGAAGAGGTGCAGAAGAAAATGCTGATTTTAGCTTTTCAAAAGCCTGTACTGCCGAAGAGGACCAGTTCTTACAATTTTGCCCTTTCTTAGTAAGAGAAGTGAGCGGAGATGTGATGTCAGCAAAGTTCTTTATAAACTTACTATAGTAATTGGCAAAGCCAAGAAACCTCTGCAGGGATTTGAGAGTAGTTGGTCTGGGACAGTCCTTGATAGCTGAAAGTTTAGCAGGATCCATCTCAAAACCTGATTCAGAAATGATATACCCCAAAAAGGGAATGGAAGTCTGATGAAAAGAGCATTTCTCCAATTTAGCGAACAGGGAATTGTCTCGTAACCTCTGAAGTACCAGTCTTACATGATGTACATGTTCCTGTAATGTTTTCGAATAGATCAGAATATCATCAAGATAAATTATAACAAATTGATTTAGATAATCTCTGAAGATTTCATTAACAAAGTGCTGAAATACTGCTGGTGCATTGCACAATCCGAATGGCATTACTAGATACTCGTAGTGACCAACTCTAGTGTTAAATGCCGTATTCCATTCCTCTCCTTTACAGATTCTGACCAAATTGTAGGCCCCACTGAGATCTAACTTGGAAAAAATAGAAGCACCTTGAAGACGATCAAATAACTCAGGAATGAGCAGCAGAGAATATCTGTTTTTGACAGTAATCTGATTCAAGGCCCGATAATCGATACAGGGACGGAGATCTCCATCTTTTTTCCCAATGAAGAAAAAACCCGCACCCACAGGTGATGAGGAAGGATGAATAAATCCTCTGGCTAAGTTGTCCTTTATGTATTCCTCAAGAGAGACAGTTTCTTGACAAGAGAGGGGATAGGTCCTTCCCTTAGGTAGAGGAGCCCCTGAAAACAATTCGATAGGACAGTCAAATATCTGGTGTGGAGGTAACGTCTCAGCCTCCTTCTTAGAAAACACATCACTAAAGGCATGATAGTAAGTAGGCATTGAATCAGGAACTTCCACCATAGCTACGACAGGACCAGATGGTTTTGAGGGATTTTGCAGGCAATGTTTGAAACAGGTAGTTCCCCAGGAAATAAGTTCTCCTTTAGACCATGAGAAGACTGGATCATGAAGCTGCAACCAAGGTAACCCCAGAATCAATGGTATGTGGGGAGAAGTGATGACGTCAAACCGAATAACTTCAGAATGGAGTATGCCCACAGACAAAAGAAGAGGAATGGTAGAATTTTGTATGATACCAGAACCTAAAGGCTGTCCACTAACAGTGGTTACCTTAATTAACTGTTTCTTGGCTTGAAGAGGAATCCTAAGAGAGTCAGCAAAGTTTGAATCAATGAAAACTCCAGCAGCTCCAGAGTCAATGAGGGCTTGAGCTCGAAACTTGGTGTCTCCAAAAGAGATAGTTACAGGAACAAAAAGTTTAGAATTGAGGGAAGACATGGGATTCTGGCTTAACTCTGTCCCTCTATCAAAAGTTAAGCCTTGGCTTTTACTGGCCGGATAGGACAGTCCTTCAATAAATGTCCTTTGGTACCACAATACAGACATAATCCAAGAGTACGCCTTCTATGGCGTTCAGCTTCTGACAATTTAATAGCTCCTACTTCCATGGGTTCCACAGACTCAGGAGATTGGGAATTATTATGAGACAGACTTGAGGTTCGAATAGGAGGACGAAAAGAAGATTTAACAAAGGGTCTCCGATTCCTATCTCTCTCCTGAAGACGTTCAGAATGCTGGGCGTCAAGAGTAATACACAAATTGATAAGACCCTCCAATGAATCGGGGAGTTCCCGAAATACAAGTTCATCCTTAAGGCGTTCGCAAAATCCCTTGCGAAAGGCTGCCCGTAAGGCTCCATGGTTCCAATCAGTTTCTGCGGCTAAAGTCCTGAATTCAATAGCATATTGAGCTTCCGAAAGAGATCCCTGTCTCAGATCCAACAATCCTGCCTCTGCAGCTGCAGACCTCTCAGGCTTGTCAAAAACAGAAGAAAAAATGGACACAAATAATTCCACAACCTGTAGTAAAGGATCATTCTTCTCTAAAAGAGGAGACACCCAGGCTAGATCCTTACCCTTCATGAGGGAAATAATAAAGATGATCTTGGAAGTAGAATTGGAAAAAACTTGAGGATTGTTTCTGAAGTGTAAACGACATTGATTAAGGAATCCACGGCATTCTTCAGGATTACCATCATATTTATCTGGAAGTGGGATTCGTGGTATATACTGTCCAACAGGTTGAGGTGGGTTAAAGACAGCATTGGAGCTAGTAGCAGCTGCAGTAGGAGTCACAGTAGCTTGAGAAGGAGCGGAGAGGTTATGTAGCAGAGCTGTAATCTGGTCAAGCTTGGAATCCAAAGATTGCAAATGAGCAGAATGATTTCCTAGAAGTTGCCCTTGTAGAGCCACAGCCATCAGGGTCCATATTATGGCCCGTTTGTACTGTCAGGTT
The DNA here is from genome assembly GCF_027579735.1 of Bombina bombina. NCBI lineage: Eukaryota > Metazoa > Chordata > Amphibia > Anura > Bombinatoridae > Bombina > Bombina bombina. Next base: position 1,042,370,146 of record NC_069500.1, on the reverse strand, counting down.
AGGAAAAGTCCAGAAGAAGACCCAAATGCTAGGGCGAACTTAAACAACACCCTTGCACTCTGAGTTTAATCCAGGACGTGACCCCACGAGAACCTCTAAAAAACAATGTACTCACGATATGGAGCAGGGTTAGCCTGAGTCCAAAGTAATTCAAGATATCAGCCAAATAGACTTCTGAGTAAGGAACTGGTTACAGGAAAAGTCTTCCACAGAATCAGAAGAACAGGGATAGTCACTTACAGGGAGTGCAGAATTATTAGGCAAATGAGTATTTTGACCACATCATCCTCTTTATGCATGTTGTCTTACTCCAAGCTGTATAGGCTCGAAAGCCTACTACCAATTAAGCATATTAGGTGATGTGCATCTCTGTAATGAGAAGGGGTGTGGTCTAATGACATCAACACCCTATATCAGGTGTGCATAATTATTAGGCAACTTCCTTTCCTTTGGCAAAATGGGTCAAAAGAAGGACTTGACAGGCTCAGAAAAGTAAAAAATAGTGAGATATCTTGCAGAGGGATGCAGCACTCTTAAAATTGCAAAGCTTCTGAAGCGTGATCATCGAATAATCAAGCGTTTCATTCAAAATAGTCAACAGGGTCGCAAGAAGCGTGTGGAAAAACCAAGGCGCAAAATAACTGCCCATGAACTGAGAAAAGTCAAGCGTGCAGCTGCCAAGATGCCACTTGCCACCAGTTTGGCCATATTTCAGAGCTGCAACATCACTGGAGTGCCCAAAAGCACAAGGTGTGCAATACTCAGAGACATGGCCAAGGTAAGAAAGGCTGAAAGACGACCACCACTGAACAAGACACACAAGCTGAAATGTCAAGACTGGGCCAAGAAATATCTCAAGACTGATTTTTCTAAGGTTTTATGGACTGATGAAATGAGAGTGAGTCTTGATGGGCCAGATGGATGGGCCCGTGGCTGGATTGGTAAAGGGCAGAGAGCTCCAGTCCGACTCAGACGCCAGCAAGGTGGAGGTGGATTACTGGTTTGGGCTGGTATCATCAAAGATGAGCTTGTGGGGCCTTTTCGGGTTGAGGATGGAGTCAAGCTCAACTCCCAGTCCTGCTGCCAGTTTCTGGAAGACACCTTCTTCAAGCAGTGGTACAGGAAGAAGTCTGCATCCTTCAAGAAAAACATGATTTTCATGCAGGACAATGCTCCATCACACGCATCCAAGTACTCCACAGCGTGGCTGGCAAGAAAGGGTATAAAAGAAGAAAATCTAATGGCCTCCTTGTTCACCTGATCTGAACCCCATTGAGAACCTGTGGTCCATCATCAAATGTGAGATTTACAAGGAGGGAAAACAGTACACCTCTCTGAACAGTGTCTGGGAGGCTGTGGTTGCTGCTGCACGCAATGTTGATGGTGAACAGATCAAAACACTGACAGAATCCATGGATGGCAGGCTTTTGAGTGTCCTTGCAAAGAAAGGTGGCTATATTGGTCACTGATTTGTTTTTGTTTTGTTTTTGAATGTCAGAAATGTATATTTGTGAATGTTGAGATGTTATATTGGTTTCACTGGTAAAAATAAATCATTGAAATGGGTATATATTTGTTTTTTGTTAAGTTGCCCAATAATTATGCACAGTAATAGTCACCTGCGCACACAGATATCCCCCTAAAATAGCTATAACTAAAAACAAACTAAAAACTACTTCCAAAACTATTCAGCTTTGATATTAATGAGTTTTTTAAGTTCATTGAGAATATGGTTGTTGTTCAATAATAAAATTAATCCTCAAAAATACAACTTGCCTAATAATTCTGCACTCCCTGTATACTCAGACAGAGGAAGGGTAAACAAGAAACAGTTAATAATGCAGGAGTAGGTAAATTGTTATCAGGCAGTTTGAGGGTTAAAACTGTGTAGTCAGTCCTTGAAGAGTTTGTCAACAGGTTATCAGGCAGTTTGTAGGTTTATACTGAGTAGTCAGTACATGCAGAGTTAGATAACAGGATAACAGGTAGTTTGAGGATAAATACAGATTAATCAGTACTTGCAGAGATTGGCAACAGGTTTTCATGCAGTATGAGAGTTTCACAGAATAGACAGTCTTTGCAATGTTTGGCAACAGGATATCAAGCAGATTGAAGGTTTACACTGAAATAACACTGGCCTAGATTTGGAGTTTTTTCGGTAACGACCCGCGTAGCTAACGCTGGCTTTTTTCTGGCCGCACCATAAAAATAACTCTGGTATTGAGAGTCCACAAAAAGGCTGCGTTAGGCTCCAAAAAAGGAGCGTAGAGCATTTTTAACGCAGCTTCAACTCTCGATACCAGAGTTGCTTACGCAAGCGGCCAGCCTCAAAAACGTGCTCGTGCACGATTCCCCCATAGGAAACAATGGGGCTGTTTGAGCTGAAAAAAAACCTAACACCTGCAAAAAAGCCGCGTTCAGCTCCTAACGCAGCCCCATTGTTGTCTATGGGAAAACACTTCCTACGTCTGCAACTAACACCCTAACATGTACCCCGAGTCTAAACACCCCTAACCTTACACTTATTAACCCCTAATCTGCCGCCCCTGCTATCGCTGACCCCTGCATATTATTTTTAACCCCTAATCTGCCACTCCGTAAACCGCCGCTACTTACATTATCCTTATGTACCCCTAATCTGCTGCCCCTAACACCGCCGACCCCTATATTATATTTATTAACCCCTAATCTGCCCCCCACAACGTCGCCTCCACCTGCCTACACTTATTAAGCCCAAATCTGCCGAGCGGACCGCACCGCTACTATTATAAAGTTATTAACCCCTAATCCGCATCACTAACCCTATAATAAATAGTATTAACCCCTAATCTGCCCTCCCTAACATCGCCGACACCTAACTTCAAACATTAACCCCTAATATGCCGACCGGAGCTCACCGCTACTATAATAAATGTATTAACCCCTAAAGCTAAGTCTAACCCTAACACTAACACCCCCCTAAGTTAAATATAATTTTTATCTAACGAAATTAATTAACTCTTATTAAATAAATGATTCCTATTTAAAGCTAAATACTTACCTGTAAAATAAATCCTAATATAGCTACAATATAAATTATAATTACATTGTAGCTATTTTAGGATTAATATTTATTTTACAGGCAACTTTGTAATTATTTTAACCAGGTACAATAGCTATTAAATAGTTAAGAACTATTTAATAGTTACCTAGTTAAAATATTTACAAAATTACCTGTCAAATAAATCCTAACCTAAGTTACAATTAAACCTAACACTATACTATCATTAAATTAATTAAATTAAATACCTACAATTACCTACAATTAAACCTAACACTACACTATCAATAAATAAATTAAATACAATTCCTACAAATAACTACAATGAAATAAACTAACTAAAGTACAAAAAATAAAAAAGAACTAAGTTACAAAAAATAAAAAAATACTTACAAACATAAGAAAAATATTACAAAAATTTTAAACTAATTACACCTACTCTAAGCCCCCTAATAAAATAACAAAGACCCCCAAAATAACAAAATGCCCTACCCTATTCTAAATTACTACATTTCAAAGCTCTTTTACCTTACCAGCCCTGAACAGGGCCCTTTGCGGGGCATGCCCCAAGAAATTCAGCTCTTTTGCCTGTAAAAAAAAACATACAATACCCCCCCCCAACATTACAACCCACCACCCACATACCCCTAATGTAACCCAACCCCCCCTTAAATAAACCTAACACTAAGCCCCTGAAGATCTTCCTACCTTGTCTTCACCCTACCAGGTTCACCGATCGTCCTGAAGAGCTCCTCCAATGTCCTGATCCAAGCCCAAGCGGGGGGCTGAAGAGGTCCATGATCCGGCTGAAGTCTTCATCCAAGCGGGAGCTGAAGAGGTCCATGATCCGGATGAAGTCTTCATCCAAGCGGGAGCTGAAGAGGTCCATGATCCGGATAAAGTCTTCTATCAACGGCATCTTCAATCTTCTTTCTTCCGGATCCATCTTGCAGACCTCTGACGCAGAACATCCTCTTCTCCCGACGCCTACTAGCCGAATGACGGTTCCAAGATGGCGTCCCTCGAATTCCGATTGGCTGATATCAGCCAATCGGAATTAAGGTAGGAATATTCTGATTGGCTGATGGAATCAGCCAATCAGAATCAAGTTCAAACCGGATTGGCTGATTCGATCGGCCAATCAGATTGAGCTTGCATTCTATTGGCTGTTCCGATCAGCCAATAGAATGCGAGCTCAATCTGATTGGCTGATTGGATCAGCCAATCGGATTGATCTTGATTCTGATTGGCTGATTCCATCAGCCAATCAGAATATTCCTACCTTAATTCCGATTGGCTGATAGAACCCTATCAGCCAATCGGAATTCGAGGGACGCCATCTTGGATGATGTCCCTTAAAGGAACCGTCATTCGGCTAGTAGGCGTCGGGAGAAGAGGATGTTCCGCGTCGGAGGTCTGCAAGATGGATCCGGAAGAAAGAAGATTGAAGATGCCATTGATAGAAGACTTTATCCGGATCATGGACCTCTTCAGCTCCCGCTTGAATGAAGACTTCATCCGGATCATGGACCTCTTCAGCTCCCGCTTGGATGAAGACTTCAGCCAGATCATGGACCTCTTCAGCCCCCCGCTTGGGCTTGGATCAGGACATCGGAGGAGCTCTTCAGGACGGATCGGTGAACCTGGTAGGGTGAAGACAAGGTAGGAAGATCTTCAGGGGCTTAGTGTTAGGTTTATTTAAGGGGGTTTTGGGTTACATTAGGGGTATGTGGGTGGTGGGTTGTAATGTTGGGGGGGGGGTATTGTATGTTTTTTTTTACAGGCAAAAGAGCTGAATTTCTTGGGGCATGCCCCGCAAAGGGCCCTGTTCAGGGCTGGTAAGGTAAAAGAGCTTTGAAATGTAGTAATTTAGAATAGGGTAGGGAATTTTGTTATTTTGGGGGTCTTTGTTATTTTATTAGGGGGCTTAGAGTAGGTGTAATTAGTTTAAAATTGTTGTAATATTTTTCTTATGTTTGTAAATATTTTTTTATTTTTTGTAACTTAGTTCTTTTTTATTTTTTGTACTTTAGTTAGTTTATTTCATTGTAGTTATTTGTAGGAATTGTATTTAATTTATTTATTGATAGTGTAGTGTTAGGTTTAATTGTAGGTAATTGTAGGTATTTTATTTAATTAATTTAATGATAGTATAGTGTTAGGTTTAATTGTAACTTAGGTTAGGATTTATTTGACAGGTAATTTTGTAAATATTTTAACTAGGTAACTATTAAATAGTTCTTAACTATTTAATAGCTATTGTACCTGGTTAAAATAATTACAAAGTTGCCTGTAAAATAAATATTAATCCTAAAATAGCTACAATGTAATTATAATTTATATTGTAGCTATATTAGGATTTATTTTAAAGGTAAGTATTTAGATTTAAACAGGAATAATTTATTTAATAAGAGTTAATTAATTTCGTTAGATAAAAATTATATTTAACTTAGGTGGGTGTTAGTGTTAGGGTTAGACTTAGCTTTAGGGGTTAATACATTTATTATAGTAGCGGTGAGCTCCGGTCGGCATATTAGGGGTTAATGTTTGAAGTTAGGTGTCGGCGATGTTAGGGAGGGCAGATTAGGGGTTAATACTATTTATTATAGGGTTAGTGATGCGGATTAGGGGTTAATAACTTTATAATAGTAGAGGTGCGGTCCGCTCGGCAGATTAGGGGTTAATAAGTGTAGGCAGGTGGAGGCGACGTTGTGGGGGGCAGATTAGGGGTTAATAAATATAATACAGGGGTCGGCGGTGTTAGGGGCAGCAGATTAGGGGTACATAAGTATAACGTAGGTGGCGGTCGGCAGATTAGGGGGTCAGTTTAGGGGTACATAGGTAGTTTATGGGTGTTAGTGTACTTTAGAGTACAGTAGTTAAGAGCTTTATGAACCGGTGTTAACCCAGAAAGCTCTTAACTACTGACTTTTTTCTGCGGCTGGAGTTTTGTCGTTAGATTTCTAACGCTCACTTCAGCCACGACTCTAAATACCGGAGTTAGAAAGATCCCATTGAAAAGATAGGATACGCAATTGACGTAAGGGGATCTGCGGTATGGAAAAGTCACGGCTGAAAAGTGAGCGTTAGACCCTTTTTAAGTGACTCCAAATACCGGAGTTAGCCTAAAACCAGCGTTAGGAGCCTCTAACGCTGGTTTTCACGGCTAACGCCAAACTCCAAATCAAGGCCACTATTTGCAGAGTTTTGGCAACAGGTAAACATGCAGTTTGAGAGTTTCACAGAATAGACAGTCTTTGCAATGTTTGGCAACAGGATATCAAGCAGTTTGAAGGTTTACACTGAAATAACAGTGGCCTAGATTTGTAGTTTTGCGTTAGAAGGGGTGCATTAACTACGCATGCTTTTTTTTGGCCGCACCTTTTAAATACCGCTGGTATTTAGAGTTCACAGAATAGCTGCTTTAGGCTCCAAAAAGGGAGCGTAGAGCATAATTTACCGACACTGCAACTCTAAATACCAGCGGTGCTTACAGACGCGGCCAGCTTAAAAAACGTGCTTGTGCACGATTCCCCCATAGGAAACAATGGGGCCGTTTGAGCTGAAAAAAAAAACCTAACACCTGCAAAAAAGCAGCGTTCAGCTCCTAACGCGGCCCCATTGTTTCCTATGGGGAAACTCTTCCTAAATCTGCACCTAACACCCTAACATGTGCCCCGAGTCTAACACCCCTAACCTTACACTTATTAACCCCTAATCTGCCGACCCCGCTATAGCTGACCCCTGCATATTTTTTTTAACCCCTAATCTGCCGCTCCGTACACTGCTGTAACCTACATTATACCTATGTACCCCTAATCTGCTGCCCCTAACACCGCCAACCCCTATATTATATTTATTAACCCCTAATCTGCCCCCCACAACGTCGCCGCCAGCTACCTACAATAATTAACCCCTAATCTGCCGACCGGACCTCACCGCTACTATAATAAAGTTATTAACCCCTAAGTCACCTCACTCCCGCCTCAATAACCCTATAATAAATAGTATTAACCCCTAATCTGCCCTCCTTAACATCGCCGACATCTAACTTCAATTATTAACCCCTAATCTGCCGACCGGACCTCACCACTACTCTAATAAATGTATTAACCCCTAAAGCTAAGTCTAACCCTAACCCTAACACCCCCTAAGTTATATATAATTGTATTCTAACGAAATAAATTAAATCTTATTAAATAAATTATTCCTATTTAAAGCTAAATTACTTACCTGTAAAATAAACCCTAATATAGCTACAATATAACGAATAATTATATTGTAGCTATTTTAGGATTAACATTTATTTTACAGGCAACTTTGTATTTATTTTAACCAGGTACAATAGCTATTAAATAGTTAATAACTATTTAGTAGCTATCTAGTTAAAATAATTACAAAATTACCTGTAAAATAAATCCTAACCTAAGTTACAATTAAACCTAACACTACACTATTAATAAATTAATTAAATAAACTACCTACAAATATCTACAATTAAACCTAACACTACACTATCAATAAATTAATTAAATACAATACCTACAAATAAATACAATTAAATAAACTAACTAAAGTACAAAAAATAAAAAAGAACTAAGTTACAAAAAATAAAAAAATATTTACAAACATTAGAAAAATATTACAACAATTTTAAACTAATTACACCTACTCTAAGCCCCCTAATAAAATAACAAAGCCCCCCAAAATAAAAAAATGCCCTACCCTATTCTAAAATTAAAATAGAAAAGCTCTTTTACCTTACCAGCCCTTAAAAGGGCGTTTTGCAGGGCATGCCCCAAAGAATTCAGCTCTTTTGCCTGGAAAAAAAACATACAATACCCCCCACAACATTACAACCCACCACCCACATACCCGTAATCTAACCCAAACCCCCCTTAAATAAACCTAACACTAAGCCCCTGAAGATCTTCCTACCTTATCTTCACCAAACCGGGTATCACCGATCCGTCCAGACTCCAATGTCTTGATCCAAGCCCAAGCAGGGGGCTGAAGACTTCCATCCTCCGGCTGAAGTCTTGATCCAAGCGGCGGCTGAAGAAGTCCATCTTCGGGCAGAAGTCTTCATCCTATCCGGGCAGAAGAGGACATCCGGACCGGCAAACATCTTCATCCAAGCGGCATCTTCTATGTTCTTCCATCCGATGATGAGCGGCTCCATCTTCAAGACCTCCGGCGCGGATCCATCCTCTTCTTCCGACGACTAGACGACAAATGAAGGTTCCTTTAAGGGACGTCATCCAAGATGGCATCCCTCAAATTCCGATTGGCTGATAGGATTCTATCAGCCAATCGGAATTAAGGTAGGAAAATACTGATTGGCTGATGGAATCAGCCAATCATATTCAAGTTCAATCCGATTGGCTGATTGGATCAGCCAATCAGATTGAGCTCACATTCTATTGGCTGGATCAGCCAATCGGATTGAACTTGAATATGATTGGCTGATTCCATCAGCCAATCAGAATTTTCCTACCTTAATTCTGATTGGCTGATAGAATCCTATCAGCCAATCGGAATTCAAGGGAAACCATCTTGGATGACGTCCCTTAAAGGAACCTTCATTTGTCGTCTAGTCGTCGGAAGAAGAGGATGGATCCGCACCGGAGGTCTTGAAGATGGAGCCGCTCGTCATCGGGTGGAAGAACATAGAAGATGCCGCTTTGATGAAGATCGGAGCCTGGACGGATCGGTGATACCCGGTGTGGTGAAGATAAGGTAGGAAGATCTTCAGGGGCTTAGTGTTAGGTTTATTTAAGGGGGTTTGGGTTAGATTAGGGGTATGTGGGTGGTGGGTTGTAATGTTGGGTGGTATTGTATTTTTTTTTTCCAGGAAAAAGAGCTGAATTCTTTGGGGCATGCCCCGCAAAACACCCTTTTAAGGGCTGGTAAGGTAAAAGAGCTTTTCTATTTTAATTTAAGAATAGGGTAGGGCATTTTTTTATTTTGGGGGGCTTTGTTATTTTATTAGGGGGCTTAGAGTAGGTGTAATTAGTTTAAAATTGTTGTAATATTTTTCTAATGTTTGTAAATATTTTTTTATTTTTTGTAACTTAGTTCTTTTTTATTTTTTGTACTTTAGTTAGTTTATTTAATTGTATTTATTTGTAGGTATTGTATTTAATTAATTTATTGATAGTGTAGTATTATGTTTAATTGTAGATAATTGTAGGTAGTTTATTTAATTAATTTATTGATAGTGTAGTGTTAGGTTTAATTGTAACTTAGGTTAGGATTTATTTTACAGGTAAGTATTTAGCTTTAAATAGGAATAATTTATTTAATAAGAGTTAATTTATTTTGTTAGATTTAAATTATATTTAATTTAGGGGGGTGTTAGGGTTAGGGTTAGACTTAGCTTTAGGGGTTAATACATTTATTAGAGTAGCGGCGAGGTCCGGTCGGCAGATTAGGGGTTAATACTTGAAGTTAGGTGTCGGGGGGGCGGAGCGTAGCCGTGCAGGAACATGGCTGCACTTTAACTTTGCTCCGTAACATATTCTCACACACAGGTTCCATTATGGTGATTTGAAGGGCAGCAATAAGCTAAAAAGCATCTAGAGACTCTTGTGCCATAAACCTAACTGTCCGGTGACCGGACCAAACGCTTATCAGCTGAAGAACCGCTGAACTTAAACAACGTACTACCGCACCTATACTCACTCGGCTGGAAGCTCCGCACTGCAAGAGGCACGCTTGTGCCCTGGGTCCAACTTCGGTTCAGCAGCGGGGAGCTGGTGACCCACACTGGTAGACCGCAGCAGTGATTGCCGGACCTGATTCTCAGATAGTCGAACGAAACGCCACATACAGCCGCACGCCATTACAGCTCCCACGTGGCGCGGCCCCACCGGATAAACAAGGTAACGCGCAGATACACCTCAGACTACAGCCCAATCCACTGAACACATATACAAGGCAGAACGACCTAAACATTAACATCGGATCGCAGTGGAAATTTGAGACCGGCCTTAAGGTAGCTATCTAACTATACCAAAACAGAGACTGAGGCCTACAGACTTAAACCGCTCTCCTTAGACAGATCGCAGCCGCCATCAGAGATAGCACCCTACCTATTTAATGAACTGGTGCTACATAACATTAGGGAACCCTCTCCTTATAAACACCAGTAACTGAAAACTGGCTGCTGGCGAAGGGATAACTCTGTTATATCAATGGCAGCAAGACAGAAACCCAAAGCGGACAAGAAATCATCCACAACAGCTACTACCACCATGTCCTCCTTCTTTCACAAACAGGAGATTGACGCTCTTGACAGTACTAAAGATTTACCACCAACGGACTCACATTTCTCACAGGAGCAAGAATCCATACCACAGTCGCAACAACTTAGTCTGATACAGAAAACTATTTCACAACTACCCTCTAAGTCTGACCTGGCAGACCTAAAATCATTCATCAAAACAGAAATGTCCTCCCTAAAAAAGAACATCAACGAACTGGGGGCAAGAATAGAGACCCTAGAGGAGGGTCAAGACACCTTAAACACTATGGTTTCCGATGCCAATCATCAAATGGTGAGACAAGACATCACAATGCAAGCACTTCAACTTAAAATTGAAGACTTGGATAACAGGAGCCGTAGGAGCAATTTGAGGATAAGAGGGGTTCCAGAAGAAGTGACACAGGATAACCTTGTCTCATACTTGCTACAACTTTTTGAGTACATTGTCCCTTCCCTCAAGCTCTCTGAAGCCTCTATGGAACGCGCACACAGAGCATTGAGACCCATACCAAAACCCCCCAATCCACCAAGAGATATAATCATTAAATTCACCACCTACTTAGACAAGGAGGCAATATGGAAGCAAGTTAGACTACAAAGAGAAATTAAATTCCAGGCCTACAGTATACAAATCTTTCAGGACATTAGCCCCTCAACAATTGAGAGAAGAAAGGGAATAAGATTCATTACCCAAGTCCTGCAAGAGAGGCGAATGAAGTACAGATGGGGATACCCCTTCAGCCTTATAGTACAACAAGAAGGCAAGACTCATATCTACAAAGAACCTGATGACCTAGATGCTTTCTCAAAGGGCCTAAACATCTCCTTTCCACAACCACTTCTTAAAGATCTGGATGCACCTTCTTCAAGTGACCAGTCAAACCCCAAGCCACAACGCTCACAATGGTATCAAGCTAACAAAAAGAAAAAGATAGATACCACTGCACCCTAGTCTCATACACAAATTTGATGCAATAAGTACCCTGACACCCTGAAGAATATCGAGCTCGGACCGAAATGGACCTTGTTTCCCAGGAACTGATAAGTATATTGCTAAAAAGCTAACTGACCTAAAGGGAAATGTACCCTGGGACCTATTTGGAACTGATCTGATTTGGGGTGGGAATAGAACCGTTAAAGTTATTATTTTCTAGTTAGACCTAGCTATTCTCCTCCCCCCTTACCCTCTCCTGCTCGGTGTCTGCATCACACTAACATAAGACCGATGTTGTTTAGAAATGCAGGCTTAAAACTAACCTATTACACCCACGGTGACTGTGATCAGACACTGAACATGATGCACTACCTGAGAGGTTTGGGGATGAAGATGAGATGGCTTAACGTTGTTGATTTGAAGTTGATATTACCATGGTTAAAATGTTTAATTATTATATATATGATCCTGACCTCTCTCATGTTGGACATTTCAGTTATCCCCTTTTACTGAGTGATGTACTCTGAATGTATCCATATTTCTAGCTCTCTTTCTATAACTGACATGTATATCCATAGCTATAACCCCTATAGTAAATGACGATAAGAGAATTTAGAATCATGCTAAAAGTGTATAATACCCTATTGTTCTTTTAGAGGAACCTAGTGATAGATGAGAAATGATACCCCCCTTTATCCAACTACTGTTAATGTTGGTTCTTCCTGAATATTTGACCCCACTGTTTATGTTATTTTATATTTGTGTTTTAAATTTGTTTTTTGAAGTTAATACATTATCACGTGGCCTGATGTTTAGGCCACGTAAGGGCGCTCCCGGCCCGTCCTGCACCCAGACTCACAAACGCTCAACATCACAAATAGACATTTTAATAACCTCACGACCTACGTCAGACATCCATAAACTTGATAATGGCTAATAATAGAAGACAACCCCATTCCGGTAATAACTTAAAAATATACTCAATTAACGCAAAAGGACTAAATATACCCTGTAAGAGAACGCTAGCCTCTAAAGATTTCCATAGGCAGGGAGCAGACCTTGTCTTCTTACAGGAGACCCATTTTCGTAAAGGAAAAGAACCTACCACCTTCGCACGCACGTTTGGCACATGCTTTTGGGCATCACACTGCCACAATAAAAAACAAGGGGTGGGAATCCTTATTAAGAAAAACATACCCTTTACACCACTACAAACTCTTAGAGATAGAGAAGGCAGATACCTCCTACTAACTGGTCTTCTCTACGGGAGACCTGTAACATTAGTTTCAATGTATGCCCCTAACACAGCACAACACTCCTTCATGAAGAAAATTAAAAACCTAATTCTAGACCATCAAAAGGGGACACTCATAATGTGTGGAGACTTAAACACAGCACTTAACCCCAGCCTAGACTGCTCATCTCGATACTCCTCCACATCACCTTCACAAATCTCAAAAATTAAGTCGCATCTCGAGAAAATTGTAGCACATGACGTATGGAGAACCTTACACCCTCAGACTAGAGACTACACATATTATTCTTACCCACATGAGATCTATACAAGAATAGATTATGTGTTTGCAGATGTTGGAGGCCTATCACTATTTAACTCGGCCACAATCTCTCCGATCACATGGTCTGACCATGCCTCTATGATATGTACAATGACATGGCCCTCTAAACCTATAAGAGATTTTGTCTGGCGACTTGATGAACATTTATTAACAGAAACTGATGTGCTCACCAAACTGACAACCACTCTTACGGAATACTTTGAACATAATACTCAACCTGAGACAAGCATGCACACCCTCTGGGAAGCACACAAGAGTGTCATTAGGGGAGAACTAATGGCCATTAAGGCACAACATAATAAAGCACAAAGAGAGCTCACGATCTCTCTAGTCTCACAAATAGAGCAGATGGAAAACCTACATAAAAAAAACCCGACTGACAAAAATCTACTCGCAGAAATTACTGAACACAAACAAAAACTAGCCTCACATCTTGACAAGACACACAAACGACAGGCACTCTACTCCCAACAAAAACACTATGAGGGTTGGAACAAATCAGGCAGACTACTAGCCAGGTACCTCAAACAGAAGGCATACCAGAGGTACATTATGCAGATTAAAGACAAAAAGAACGTCTCCCATTTCTCCACCCAATCCATATCCAATACATTCAGAAACTTTTTCCAAAAGTTATACAATATACAACCCACCAACCCCAGAAACTTGAACCACAATTTAACTAGATCACAACTAATAGAGGAATATCTTAGCAGACTTAACTTACCACATATTAACGAAATACAAAAAGAACAATTAGAGAACCCCATCTCACTAGCTGAGCTCCAGGTAGCTATGAAACACCTACCCACAGGGAAAGCACCTGGACCAGACGGCTTTAGCCACAAATATTACACCACTTTCCAAGAGATCCTGAATCCATATATGGTACAATACTTCCAATCTATAGACGAGAATAAATCATTCCCTGACACCGCACTGGTAGCCCATATAACATTAATCCCTAAACCTAACAAACCCCAAGATTTACCTAATAATTATCGCCCCATATCGTTACTGAACACGGACATAAAAATTTTTGCACGGATACTGGCTCATAGATTAAACGGAATCCTACCCGACCTGATCCATTTGGACCAGGTCGGCTTTGTGCCAGGAAGAGAGGCGAAAGACAACACGGTCAGGGCCTTAAATTTAATACATCATGCTAAGCACAACAACATCTCCTCTGTCCTTTTGTCCACAGACGCGGAAAAGGCCTTTGACCGTGTTGCCTGGGACTTCATGCGAGCCACACTGACCCATATGGGCCTAGGCACAAAGATCCTTACCAGGATCTTCTCCCTATACTCCCAGCCCACCGCGAGAATACTAGTAAATGGTACTCTTTCCCCTCCATTTCAAATTAATAACGGAACACGCCAGGGATGCCCCTTATCCCCACTCCTATTCGCCTGTGTGATTGAAACATTGGCAACCAGGATCAGACAAAACCCCCTGATAACAGGAATTACAATTAAGGAACAGAAATATGTTCTGTCTCTGTTTGCCGATGACATGTTATTCACACTCACCGACCCCGAACGCTCAATTCCTCACCTATTAAACGAATTTAATTCCTTCAAATCCCTGTCCAATTTCGCAATAAACATGTCCAAATCAGAAATATTAAACATAAATATATCAGGCCCCTCACTACTAGCCACACAAGAGATTTCCCCGTTCACCTGGTGCACTCATTCATTGAAATACTTGGGAGTACATTTGACCTCCTCACAAGAAGATATCTTCCACCTTAACTATATACCTGCTAAACACAATATAATACGTGATCTCTCATCGTGGGGATCTAAAAAGCTATCATGGTTAGGCCGTATCGACACGATTAAAATGAATATATTCCCACGTATCTTATACCTACTTCAGACCTTACCAATACCCCTTCCCAAAACATACCTCCCGTCCCTCCAGAAAGCATTCAGCGACTTCATTTGGCGCCGTAGACCGCCCAGAATTAGTAAACAAACAATGCAAACTTCAAAAACACAAGGAGGCCTGGGAGTTCCAAACCTAGCAGCTTATCGCCAAGCTATCTTTCTGCAACGCCTAGTGGATTGGAACATCCATTTCAACCATAAAAGATGGGTACCACTAGAACACTTAATAATGAATAAGCCGCACCTGGGAAGGTTATGTTGGAGCAGCCCACATCTATTCAAATTAATTAGAACAGACAACCCAATGATACAGGAGACCCTTAAGGTTTGGGAACATACAATTAGCACAACACACTACATCTCCTCCATACCCTCACCCATGACATCCCTAATTGAAAACGGGGAATTCACGGTAAGGCCCTTCACCACACAATCCACCACAACAACTCTGAACAGAGACCTCGCAGTATATACACTAACTGAAAATGAATCCTTACTATCACAAAATGAATTAGTAAAAAAGGGACTAAACTGTTTCGCTGACTGGTTCACTTACAGACAGACTGCCCACTTTATCACCACACACCCAGAATATGGGAACATGGTCAGACCTCTAACCTCCTTTGAATCCCTGTGCACTCGCTCTCCTCCCCTGAGACATACATTGTCCATCATCTATAAGATCTTAACTCACACACCCCCAGGGCAAACTCCCCCCTATATAGAAAGCTGGGAAAGAGATCTAGGTGTCATTATACTACCCCAAACAAGTAAACTGATATTCCAAGCTACAAAGAAATCTTCAATCTCATCCTCCATTCTGGAGGTCAATTTTAAACTTTTGCACAGGTGGTATCTCACTCCGAAAAAACTACACCGCCTTTTTAGATCTCAAAGCAATAGATGCTGGCGATGCGGCCATGTAAATAGTGACACTGCCCATATGTGGTGGTGGTGCAATAGTATTCAAAACTTGTGGAGGAAAGTCATCTCCGAGATAGAAATTATACTGGATACCCAATTGCCACTTGACCCCCTGATATGGCTTCTGCACAAACCCCCCTCCACTCTCAAATATAAACCATACATACACTTGTTTAAAATTATGACTAACGGAATCAAAGTCTTGATAGCCAAAAATTGGAGAAGTAGAGAAATTCCATCAGTTACCATGTGGGTTAAAAAAGTTTCAGAACTTATAAAATTAGAGGAGTATTACTTCCTTAAAAATGATAAAATGGACTCTTACGCAGAGTTCTCTCATTTGTGGACCACCTACGTCCAAAACGAACGCAAGTAAATCGAGTCAAACTACTAAGTCTAAAATACAGTCACAAGCGTAACATACAAAATCATAACTTACTGGTAATGGGAATTCATACAATTCGATATCAACTACACAAACATCTGGGGCATGGGCGGACCGGGAGCCCTCACTCTTTTCTTCCTACTTATTATATGTTCTCCTCCTTTTTTCTTTTTCTTTTTCTTTCTCTTTCTCTCTTTTATTTTATCCTTCCTTCCTTCCTTCCCCTCTCTTTCCTTGACTAATTATTTCACTATATATGTGAATAAATATCATATCAGTCTTACATACTATCCATAAAACCCACAGTTGATATTGTAAATGGAAAACTGGAGCTGCGCCTCCACCCCCTTGTATCTTTATTTTATATGCACAATAAAAACTGTTTTAAAAAAAAAAAAAAAAAAAAAATACTTGAAGTTAGGTGTCAGTGATGTTAGGGAGGGCAGATTAGGGGTTAATACTATTTATTATAGGGTTATTGAGGCGGGAGTGAGGAAGATTAGGGGTTAATAACTTTATTATAGTAGCGGCGAGGTCCGGTCGGCAGATTAGGGGTTAATAAGTGTAGGTAGGTGTCGGCGACGTTTAGGGGGGCAGATTAGGGGTTAATAAATATAATATAGGGGTCGGCGGTGTTAGGGGCAGCAGATTAGGGGTACATAAGTGTAACGTAGGTGGCGGCGGTGTGCGGTCGGAAGATTAGGGGTTAAAAAATTTAATAGAGTGGCGGCGATGTGGGGGGACCTCAGTTTAGGGGTACATAGGTAGTTTATGGGTGTTAGTGTACTTTAGACCACAGTAGTTAAGAGCTTTATGAACCGGCGTTAGCCCAGAAAGCTCTTAACTCCTGATTCTTTTCTGCGGCTGGAGTTTTGTCGTTAGAGTTCTAACGCTCACTTCAGCCAAGACTCTAAATACCGGCGTTAGAAAGATCCCATTGAAAAGATAGGATACGCAAATGGCGTAGGGGGATCTGCGGTATGGAAAAGTCGCAGCTGGAAAGTGAGCGTTAGACCGTTTAATGATTGACTCTAAATACCAGCGGGCGGTAAAAACCAGCGTTAGGAGCCTCTAACGCTGGTTTTGACGGCTACCGCAGAACTCTAGGAGAGTATTTGCAGAGTTTTGGCAACAGGTAAACATGCAGTTTGAGAGATTCACAGAATAAATAGTACTTGCAATGTTTGGCAACAGGTTATCATTAAGTAGAGGATTAACCCAGGATAGTCAGTCTTTGCAGAGTTTGGCAGTTAGAGAGATTCCACAGCAAAGTCCTCACAGGAGCCACAAAGAGTAACAAACAAACGGGCCCTGAAGAAACAGGAAGCCTGGAATAAAAAGCCTGGTCGTGACATCATCAGGAAGGGGCGGCTCAGACAACCTGTCAATCAAGCACACAGAGAGGACTGCCAGAGCTTCCCAGAGGCTGAGCATGACAGTGCCACCAGATAGGAGTGGTTTGTTAAGTAGTACTATTCTTATCAGTTTAATCCCTTTTACGTCCCTTATCAGGGGACGTGTATATGGCATCGATTTTAGGAACCGGGAGATGGAAAAAGATGTTTGGTCGGTCCTCCTACTTCAAATTTTGGGCACTTTGCGTTCAATCTAATGTGCCACCAGATAGGAGTGGTGTGTTAAGTAGTTCTATTCTTATCAGTTTACTCCCTGTTACGTCCCCTATCAGCGACGTGTATATGGCATCGATTTTAGGAACCGGGAGATGGAAAAAGATGTTTGGTCGGACCTCCTACTTCAAATTTGGGGCACTGCGCATGCAATCTAATATGCCACCAGATAGGAGTGATGTGTTAAGTTGTACTATTCCTATCAGTTTAATCCCTGTTATGTGCCTTTTTTTTTGGTTTGGTTTTTGAAGCCACAGTGCAGCACCAGAGGCCAGAAAAATTAGGCATGTACACATGCCTGAAAAATCAGGTATGGTTGCAGCCGCTGCTGTAACAGCGGCCAAAAAAATTAATGTTTTTTCCCAGGCAGAAATTGCCCTAAAACATTGCGGCTTGAACCCTAGTTGGTGGCGGATAAGTCACACAAGTCATCCGGCATTCAGAGATAAAATACAGCAGCGTGTGGACCATTTTTAGCCCAAGGCAGCTCATCTCATCAGGCCTTTTTTAGTCGAATGTATCGCCCACTGTCAGTCCCTTCGGGATCCATCCCTCATTCATCTTAATAAAGGTGAGGTAATCTAGACTTTTTTGACCTAGGCGACTTCTCTTCTCAGTGACAATACCTCCTGCTGCACTGAAGGTCCTTTCTGACAGGACACTTGAAGCGGGGCAGGCCAGAAGTTCTATCACAAATTGGGATAGCTCAGGCCACAGGTCAAGCCTGCACACCCAGTAGTCAAGGGGTTCATCGCTCCTCAGAGTGTCGATATCTGCAGTTAAGGCGAGGTAGTCTGCTACCTGACGGTCGAGTCGTTCTCTGAGGGTGGACCCCGAAGGGCTGTGGCAATGTGTAGGACTTAAAAAGCTCTGCATGTCCTCCATCAACAACACGTCTGTAAAGCATCCTGTCCTTGCCGGCGTGGTCGTGGGAGGAGGATTACTTTCACCTCTTCCCCTGTTAGATTCCTGTTGTGCTGTGACATCACCCTTATACGCTGTGTAAAGCATACTTTTTAATTTATTTTGGAACTGCTGCATCATTTCTGACTTGCGGTAATTCGGTAACATTTCAGGCACTTTCTGCTTATACCGGGGGTCTAGTAGCGTGGACACCCAGTACAGATCGTTCTCCTTCAGCCTTTTTATACGAGGGTCCCTCAACAGGCACGACAGCATGAAAGACCCCATTTGCACAAGGTTGGATGCCGAACTACTCATGTCCTGTTCCTCGTCCTCAGTGATCTCACTGAAGGTATGTTCTTCCCCCCAGCCACGTACAACACCACGGGTACCAGATATGTGACAACAAGCACCCTGGGATGCTCCTCAAAGCCACATTCCTCCTCTGACTCCTCTTCCTCACAATCCTCTTCCAGCATTGCCGCAGGTCCAGCAAGCGATGCTGATAAGGCTGTTTCTGGTGGTGATGGTGAACACAACGCTTCCTCTTCCTCTTCACGCACATCTACGGCCTGATCCAGCACTCTTCGCAGGGCACGCTCCAGGAAGAAAACAAATGGTATGATGTCGCTGATGGTGCCTTTGGTGCGACTGACTAGGTTTGTCACCTCCTCAAAAGGATGCATGAGCATACAGGCATTGCACATGAGCATCCAGTAACGTGGCAAAAAAATTCCCAGCTCCGCAGAGGCTGTCCTAGCACCCCGGTCATACAAATAGTCGTTAACGGCTTTTTCTTGTTGGAGCAGGCGGTCGAATATTAGGAGTTTTGAATTCCAACGTGTCGGGCTGTCACAAATCAAGCGCCTCACTGGCATGTTGTTTCACCGCTGGATATCTGAAAAGTGCGCCATGGCCGTGTAGGAACGCCTGAAATGGCCACACACCTTCCTGGCCTGCTTCAGGACGTCCTGTAAGCCTGGGTACTTATGCACAAAGCGTTGTACGATCAGATTACACACATGTTCCATGCACGGCACATGTGTCAACTTGCCCAAATTCAATGCCGCCAACAAATTTCTTCCGTTGTCACAAACCACTTTGCCGATCTCCAGTTGGTGCAGTCAGCCACTGATCCACCTGTGCGTTCAGGGCGGACAGGAGTACTGGTCATGTGTGACTCTCTGCTTTCAGGCAAGTCAACCTCAAGACGGCGTGACACTGCCGTATCCGGGATGTTTAATAGTACCTGGGGAGCTGGGGGGGTGCCATTGATGTGGAGCAAGACGCAGCAGCAGAAGAGGACTCAGCCAAGGAGGTTATGGAAGAGGATGGAGTAGGAGGAGTAGAGGAGGTGGCAGCAGGCCTGCCTGCAAGTCATGGCGGTGTCACCAACTCCTCTGCAGAGCCACACATTCCATGCTTGGCAGCCGTCAGCAGGTTTACCCAATGCGCAGTGTAGGTGATATACCTGCCCTGACCATGCTTTGCAGACCAGGTATCAGTGGTGAGATGGACCCTTGCCCCAACACTGTGTGCCAGACATGCCATTACTTCCTTTTGCACAATCGAGTACAGGCTGGGGATTGCCTTTTGTGCAAAGAAATTTCGTCCGGGTACCTTCCACTGCGGTGTCCCAATAGCTACAAATTTTTGGAACGCCTCAGACTCCACCAGCTTGTATGGTAAAAGCTGGTGGGCTAAGAGTTCAGACAAGCCAGCTGTCAGATGCCGGGCAAGGGGGTGACTTTGTGACATTAGCTTCTTACGCTCAAACATGTTCTTGTCAGACACCTGACTGTGGGCAGATGAGCAGGAACTGCTCAAGGAGAGAGACGGAGTGGCGGATGGTTGAGAGGGGGCAAGGAGGACAGCAGTGGTTGACGTGGCTGAAGATGCTGGACCAGGAGGAGGATGGCGGCTTTGAGTTTGTATGCTGCTTGTACTCATGTGTTGATCCCATAGGCGTTTGTGATGTGCTATCATGTGGCTTTGCAAAGCAGTTGTAACTAGTTGGGTGTTGGACTTCCCACGACTCAGTTTCTTTTGGCACAGGTTGCAAATGGCATCGCTGTTGTCAGAGGCAGACACACAAAAAAAAATGCCACACTGCTGAGCTCTGCAATGACGGCATTCTGGTGGTGGCAACAGCATGCGTTGATTGGCGTGCTGTCTGGCTGACCCCGGGTGCTGATGCATGCTGTCTGACTGTGCCACTAGCTCCTTGCGATGACCTCCCCCTGCTTCCAACTCGTCTCCTCCTCCTCTCTGTCTCCTCATCTGAACTTTCCCCCTGTTCTTCTTCTCTTCTAGCGGGCACCCATGTGACATCCATGGACGCATCGTCATCATCAACCGATTCACTAGTATCTGACAACTCAGCAAAGGAAGCAGCAGTGGGTACAACATCATCATAATCACACCGTACGTCCATGTGGGTAATGCTGCCTGACTGAGACATATGCCTGTTATCTACATCCTCTGCCAATAATGGTTGTGCATCACTCACTTCTTCCAACTGATGTGTAAATAACTCCTCTGACAAATCAAGTGAAGCGGCTGTGGTGCTAGTGTTGGTGGTATCGGCAGGCGGGCGAGTGATAACTTGAGAGGTGCCCGAAGCTAAGCTGGAGGAGGATGGTGCGTCAAGGTTCCGAGCGGAAGCTGTAGAAGATTGGGTGTCCTGTGTTTGCCAGTCAACTATGTCCTCAGAACTTTTCGAGTTCAGGGTACGTGGCCTCTGAACACTGGGCATTATTCTAGGGCCAAAGGGAATCACAGCACCATGACCATGACGGCCCCTGCGGGTTGGTCTGCCTCTGCCTGTCATTTTTTTTTCGATTAGTGGTACTATGCGTGCAAGCTACTGTGACAACAGATATGAGTGGCACTGTGCACTGGCAGAAGTTGGCAGAGTAGACGCTGTAGGACTGACACACACGCTTGCAGACAACTAACTGCTATTCAATCTATTACAGTCAAAATTGTATTTTTTTTTTTCAAATGTACACTACTGTTACACCAGATATGAGTTGCACTGGTATGACACTGTGCCCTGGTAGGCCCTGAAACGCACACGTGTGAAGGAAACTGACTGCTATTATTTCACAGTCAAATTTCTAGTTTTTTTTAATGTACACTACTGTTACACCAGATATGAGTGGTGGCACTGGTGTGACACTGTGCCCTGGCAGGCCCTGAAACGCACACGTGTGAAGGAAACTGACTGCTATTATTTCACAGTCAAAAAAGTGTTGTTTTTTTTTAAATGTGCACTACTGTTACACCAGATATGAGTTGCACTGGTGTGACACTGTGCCCTGGCAAGCCCTGAAACGCACATGTGTGAAGGAAACTGACTGATATTATTTCACAGTCAAATTTCTAGTTTTTTTTTAATGTACAGTACTGTTACACCAGATATGAGTTGCACTGGTGTGACACTGTGCCCTGGCAGGCCCTGGAATGCACATGTGTGAAGGAAACTGACTGCTATTATTTCACATTCAAATTTCTAGTTTTTTTTTTAATGTACACTACTGTTACACCAGATATGAGTTGCACTGGTGTGACACTGTGCCCTGGCAGGCCCTGAAACGCACACGTGTGAAGGAAACTGACTGCTATTATTTCACAGTCAAATTTCTAATTTATTTTTTTTAATGTACACTACTGTTACACCAGATATGAGTTGCACTGGTGTGACACTGTGCCCTGGCAGGCCCTGAAATGCACACGTGTGAAGGAAACTGACTGCTATTATTTCACAGTCAAAAAAGTGTTGTTGTTTTTTAAATGTACACTACTGTTAAACCAGATATGAGTTGCATTGGTGTGACACTGTGCCCTGGCAGGCTCTGAAACGCACACGTGTGAAGGAAACTGACTGCTATTATTTCACAGTCAAATTTCTAGTTTTTTTTTAACCCCTTAACGACGCGTGTCGTACAGGGTACGTCGCACACAACCTGGTCTTAAAAGACCAGTGAATGTACGACATTAGGGGTTTAAAGCAGCTGAAAGCGATCCTGCTCGCTTCCAGCCGCTTTCCGGTTATTGCAGTGATGCCTCGATATCGAGGCATCCTGCAATAACACCCCTTGGCCATCCGATGCAGAGAGAGCCACTCTGTGGCCCTCTCTGCACCGGATATCGATGGCCGGTATCGTTGGTTGGTGGGATCCTGTGTGGGAGGCGGGTGGCGGCCATCGGTGATGTGGGGGGGGGGGGATCGTGGGCGGGGATGTCCGGGGGTGCGCATGCGTGCATGGGAGGGCGGGGCGTGCACGGGGAGGGAGCGGGTGGGAACCGCTACACTACAGAAAAAGTTGGTGTAAAATTTAAAAAAAAAAGGAATAAAAAAAAAAAAGATCAGGCAGGTGTTGGGGGTTGGTCTGTGGGGGGGGAAGCTACACTACAGAAAAAAAAAATAAAAATGGAAAAAAATACTTTTTTTTGCAAACTGGCCGCCAATAAGGCAGATGGGGAGGGTTAGAGAGCTGTTTTTGGGGGGGATCAGAGAGGTTGGGGGCTAAGGGGGAATGCTACACCACAGCATATGTAAATATGCTAAAAATAAAATTTCTGCCAGTACTTAAGATGGCAGGGACAATTGTGGGGTGGGGGAGGGAAGGGAGCTGTTTGGGAGGGATCAGGGGGTCTGATGTGTTAGTTGGGAGGCTGATCTCTAAACTAAAGCTAAAAATAACCCTGAAAGCTCCCTACAAACTACCTAATTAACCCCTTCACTGCTAGCCATAATACACGTGTGATGCGCAGCAGCATTTAGCGGCCTTCTAATTACCAAAAAGCAACGCCAAAGTCTGCTATTCTGAACAAAGGGGAAAAGGTGAAATGGTGGCATTAAATATACCAAAATGGGCCTAGATAAATACTTTGGGTTGTCTACTACACTACACTTAAGCTAAAATTAACTCTACAAGCTCCCTACATGCTCCCTAATTAACCCCTTCACTGCTAAGCATAAAACACGTGTGGTGCGCAGTGGCATTTAGCAGCCTTCTAATTACCAAAAAGCAATGCCAAAGCCATATAAGTCTGCTATTTCTGAACAAAGGGGATCCCAGAGAAGCATTTACAACCATTTATGCCATAATTGCATAAGTTGTTTGTAAATAATTTCTGTGAGAAACCTAAAGTTTGTGAAAAAGTGAACAATTTTTTTTTATTTGATCGCATTTGGCGGTGAAATGGTGGCATGAAATATACCAAAATGGGCCTAGATCAATACTTTGGGATGTCTTCTAAAAAAAAATATATACATGTCAAAGGATATTCAGGTATTCCTGACAGAGATCAGGGTTCCAATGTAACTAGCGCTTATTTTGAAAAAAAGTGGTTATGAAATAGCAAAGTGCTTCTTGTATTTATTTCCCTATAACTTGCAAAAAAAGCAAAGAACATGTTAACATATTTAGAAACTATTTAGCATGGTTGTTTTTTGGTGGTTGTAGATGTGTAACAGATTTTGGGGGTCAAAGTTAGAAAAAGTGTGTTTTTTTCCATTTTTTTCTCATATTTTATAATATTTTTAATAATAAATTATAAGATATGATGAAAATAATGGTATCTTTAGAAAGTCCATTTAGTGGCGAGAAAAACGGTATATAATATGTGTGGGTACAGTAAATAAATAAGAGGAAAATTACAGCTAAACACAAACACCGCAGAAATGTAAAAATAGCCCTGGTCCTTAACCCCTTAATGACCACAGCACTTTTCCATTTTCTGTCCGTTTGGGACCAAGGCTATTTTTACATTTCTGCGGTGTTTGTGTTTAGCTGTAATTTTCCCCTTGCTCATTTAATGTACCCACACATATTATATACCGTTTTTCTCGCCATTAAATGGACTTTCAAAATATACCATTATTTTCCTCATATCTTATAATTTACTATAAAAATTTTTATAAAATATGAGGAAAAAATAGAAAAAAACACACTTTTTCTAACTTTGACCCCCAAAATCTGTTATACATCTACAACCACCAAACAAAAACCATGCTAAATAGTTTCTAAATTTTGTCCTGAGTTTAGAAATACCCAATGTTTACATGTTCTTTGCTTTTTTTGCAAGTTATAGGGCCATAAATACAAGTAGCACTTTGCTATTTCCAAACCACTTTTTTTCAAAATTAGCGCTAGTTACATTAGAACACTGATATCTTTCAGGAATCCCTGAATATCCCCTGACATGTATATATTTTTTTTTAGAAGACATCCCAAAGTATTGATCTAGGCCCATTTTGGTATATTTCATGCCACCATTTCACCGCCAAATGCGATCAAATAAAAAAAAATGTTCACTTTTTCACAATTTTTTTCACAAACTTTAGGTTTCTCACTGAAATTATTTACAAAAAACTTATGCAATTATAGCATACATGGTTGTAAATGCTTCTCTGGGATCCCCTTTGTTCATAAATAGCAGACATATATGGCTTTGGTTTTGCTTTTTACTAATTAGAAGGCTGCTAAATGTGACTGCGCACCACACGTGTATTATGCCCAGCAGTGAAGGGGTTAATTAGGGAGCATGTAGGGAGCTTGTAGGGTTAATTTTAGCTTCAGTGTAGTGTAGTAGACAACCCCAAGTATTGATCTAGGCCCATTTTGGTATATTTCATGCCACCATTTCACCGCCAAATGCAATCAAATTTAAAAAAAAACGCTAAATTTTTCACAATTTTAGGTTTCTCACTGAAATTATTTACAAACAGCATGTTCAATTATGGCACAAATAGTTGTAAATGCTTCTCTGGGATCCCCTTTGTTCAGAAATAGCAGACATATATGACTTTGGCATTGCTTTTTGGTAATTAGAAGGCCGCAAAGTGCTGCTGCGCATCACACATGTATTATGGCTAGCAGTCAAGGGGTTAATTAGGTAGTTTGTAGGGAGCTTGCGGGGTTAATTTTAGCTTTAGTGTAGAGATCAGCCTCCCACCTGACACATCAGACCCCCTGATATCTCCCAAACAGCTCCCTTCCCTCCCCCACCCCACAATTGTCCCCGCCATCTTAAGTACTGGCAGAAAGTCTGCCAGTACTAAAATAAAAGTTTTTTTTTTTAAATACATCTTTAGCATATTTACATATGCTACTTTGTAGGATCCCCCCTTAGCCCCCAACCTCCCTGATCCCCCCCAAAAAACAGCTCTCTAACCCCCCCCCCCTGCCTTATTGGGGGCCATCTTGGGTACTGGCAGCTGTCTGCCAGTACCCAGTTAACAATATTTTTTTCTCTTTTTTTTTTTTTTTTTTTTTTTTTTTTACATTTTTCTGTAGTGTAGCTTCCCCACGACCAACCCCTACCACCACCCCCTCCCAGATCCCTTAGATTACTTTTTGGGGGCATTTATTCCCCCTCTTCCTTCCACTTACTACATGATTATTTCTGTAATGTAAGCGGTTCTCACCCGCTCCCTCCCGTGCACGCGCCCGCCCGCCGATCCCCCGTGCACGCGCACGTGTCTGTGCGCGCCCCTGACTCTCCCGCCCCCGATCCCGCCCCCCTCTGTGTATCAGAAACCATCGATGGCCGCCCACCCGCCTCCCACTGCAGCTCCCACCCACCAACGATTGCGGCCATCGATGTCCGGTGTAGAGAGGGCCACAGAGTGGCTCTCTCTGCACCGGAGGGGTACAAATTGTTATTGCAGGATGCCTCGATATTGAGGCATCCTGCAATAACCGGAAAGCAGCTGGAAGCGATGAGGATCGCTTCCAGCTGCTTTCCAAACCGAGGACGTACGCCACACGTCCTCAGGCGTTAACTGCCTTTTTTCTGAGGACGTATGGCGTACGTCCTCGGTCATTAAGGGGTTAAAGGGACATGAAACCCAAATTTTTTCTTTCATGATTTAGAAAGAGCATGCAATTTTAAACAACTTTCTAATTTACTTCTATTATCTAATTTGTTTTATTCTCTTAATGTTCTTTGCTGAAAAGCATATCTAGATAGGCTCAGTAGCTGCTGATTGGTCGGTGCACATAGAAGCTTCATGTGATTGGCTCACTCATGTGCATTGTTTTTTCTTCAACTAAGGATATCTAAAAAACGAAGCAAAATAAATAAAAGAAGTAAATTGGATTGTTGTTTAAATTTGTATTATCTATCTGAATCATGAAAGAAAAATTTTGGGTTTAGTGTCCCTTTAAGGGAAAGAAATTGATAAATGGCCTTGGTCCTTAAGGGGTTAATGTACACTACTGTTACACCAGTTATGAGTTGCACTGGTGTGACACTGTGCCCTGGCAGGCCCTGAAACGCACACGTGTGAAGGAAACTGACTGCTATTATTTCACAGTCAAAAAAGTGTTTTTGTTTTTAAATGTACACTACTGTTACACCAGATATGAGTTGCACTGGTGTGACACTGTGCCCTGGCAGGCCCTGAAATGCACACGTGTGAAGGAAACTGACTGCTATTATTTCACAGTCAAAAAAGTGTTGTTTTTTTTTAAATGTACACTACTTTTACACCAGATATGAGTGGTGGCACTGGGCAAGTGGGCACAGTATACGCTGTGAGCCTGACACACATGCTGGCAGGCAGGCAACTGTAATTAGATTACACAGGGAAAAAAAAAAAGCAGACTGATGTTCTAGCCCTAAAAAGTGATTTTTGGGGTGCCGTCCTTACAGCAGATATCAGATGAGTCCTTCAGGACTGTAGTGGACACTGAATACACTAGCCTAGCTATCGATTTCCCTATTAAATTAGCAGCAGCTACACTGTCCCTCCTCTCACTAAGAATGCAGCTTCCGAATGAATCTAAAATGGATGCTGTCCAGGAGGTGGGAGGGTCTGGGAGGGAGGGTCTGCTGCTGATTGTCTGGAATGTGTCTGCTGACTGTGAGGTACAGGGTCAAAGTTTACTCAATGATGACGAATAGGGAGCGGACCGAACATCGCATATGTTCGCCCGCCGCGGCGAACGCGAACAAGCTATGTTCGCCGGGAACTATTCGCCGGCAAACTATTCGGGACATCTCTACAAATCATATATCTTGCAAACTCAGACATCTCTAACCTCTCAGTCTTTGTTACTGGAGGTGTCTGAAGATCACTTGGGTAATAGGAAATTAATACTGAAGTATAGAATGGATTCGCTGATACTTTTAATCGAGCTGAAGCCTTTTCTATCACTGATCTTAATGGAAGTGACTGTGATGGGCCCCATACTTGCTTGTTTACAAGAGGTGGTGTCATTTGTGCATTGACACCTGAGCTGCTTATTTACTGAAGTGCATCCATTCTATCTGGAGCAATTGGATCCCTATTTAGATGTATATAATTTGTTGTAGGGTGCACGTCATTCCAACCTCTGTCTTTATGAGCATTGCCTCCTTCTTCCTCCTCAAAGGAGTTGTAGTGTTTTCCACTCTGGTTAAGAACATAATCACGTTTACTTTTCTGAGTACTCTGATGCCACCAGACTGATAGGATGTTCTAGGAGTTCTTCAGTATTGGCTGTCTCAAGTACCTTTAATCTTGCCATGGTGACAGCTGCTTATTTTTCATTTCATTTTACCAATTAAAACCGGATCACCCAGAAATGGAAAAAAAACATTTTTTTCTTCAGAAACTTTACAGAAATATCAGTTTTTTTTATAATCGGACAGTTTAAAATGGTGCATTGTTTTATTTAAAGCAAAGGGGAAATGAATAAGCTGATAAAATAGAAAATTCAGCCTTACTTTCAGTTTAAACTTGTATTGTTTTATCAAGTAAATATGTGTCAGAAAATAAATCCTAATAAAAACATTTTACCCTTTCTTTTTAAAAGAGTTTAAATGTTACTCTCACACGCCCCAGTGTAACCCATACAACAGGATTATCTATGTATCAATAAAAAAGCAGTGTCTTTTAATTTGTTAAGTGCATGGTCTCTCCAACTGGAAGAAGCACTTACCTGCTCCACTGTCCGGCATGTAGACAGTTACAAGGTAGGAGAAGATACAGTTCTTCACAGAGACCTTTGAAAAAGAGTAGCCAAGTACCTCTTTTAAATTTCCTAACTGCTTTAAAGCCACCACTACTACCCGACTGCAAGAAATTATGTGGAATACGGCTATACCCCAAAACTTGCTTGTAGATTAAATCAAAATTTTTCTTCAGATACCTAAACTTCACCTCCTCCATGCACCAAAGGCAAATAGAATGACTGGGGGTTGTGGTTAAGGGAGTAATACTTAACAGTTTAACTGTGGTGCTCTTTGCTTCCTCCTGATGGCCAAGAGTGATATTCTCAACAGTAATTACTCAAGTCGTTGACTCACCATATCTTAGGAAAGAAAAGTATTTGTATGTATATACTGTATATATATATGTTTAACTGTGTTTTTACTGTAAATATTTCACATTCCAATGTTCAGCACATAGCAGAATATGTTCTATGTATTTTTAAATATATATTCATATGTATATCTATAATTATGAATAAATAGAACACATTCCGTTATATTAAGAACATTGGAATATGAAATATTCATGTTTTCATGTTGGGTTAGCCCAATTGCGAAAAAGCCATACACCTAGATTACGAGTTTTGCGTCAGGGTTAAAAAGCAGCATTGAGAGGTCCCACGGTCTTGCAGGTACAGGTGTACCGCTCACTTTTTTTCCCTGACTCGAACATACCGCAAATCCACTTACATCAATTGCGTATCCTATATTTTCAATGGGATTTTCCTAATGCCGGTATTACGACTCTTAGAAAAAGTAAGCGGTAGACCCTCTCCTGTCAAGACTCGTACCGCATTTAAAAGTCAGTAGTTAAGAGTTTTATGGGCTAACGCCGTAACATAAAACTCTTAACTAAAGTGATAAAAAGTACACTAAGACCCATAAACTACCTACTAACCCCTAATCCGAGGTCCCCCCCACACATCGCAAACACTTAAATAAAATGTTTAACCCCTAATCTGCCGACCGGACATCGCCGCCACTTTAATAAATATATTAACCCTTAAACTGCCGCACTCCCGCCTCGCAAACACTAGTTAAAACTAGGTACAATAGTTATTAAATAGTTATTAACTATTTAATAACTTCCTAGTTAAAATAAAGACAAATTTACCTGTAAAATAAATCCTAACTTAAGCCTAACACTACACTATACATTTATTAATCCCTAATCTGCCGCCCACAACGTCGCCGCCACTATATTAAATGTATTAACCCCTAAACCTAAGTCTAACCCTAACCCTAACACCCCCCTAACTTAAATATAATTTAAATAAATCTAAATAAAATTACTATTAATAACTAAATTATTCCTATTTAAAACTAAATACCTATAAAATAAACCCGAAGCTAACTACAATATAACTAATAGTTACATTGTAGCTATTTTAGGATTTATTTTTATTTTACAGGCAAATTTGTATTTATTTTAACTAGGTACAATAGTTATTAAATAGTTATTAACTATTTAATAACTTCCTAGTTAAAATAAAGACAAATTTACCTGTAAAATAAATCCTAACCTGTTACAAATACACCTAACACTACACTATAATTAAATAAATTCCCTAAATTAACTACAATTAAATACAATTACAGAAAATAATAAAATAATTAAAAAAAATTAAACTAATTACACCTAATCTAATCCCCCTAATAAAATAAAAAGCCCCCCAAAATAATAAAAATCCCTACCCTACACTAAATTACAAATAGCCCTTAAAAGGGCTTTTTGCGGGGCATTGCCCCAAAGTAATCAGCTCTTTTACCTGTAAAAAAAATACAATACCCCCCAAAATAGAATCCACCACCCACACACCCAACCCTACTCTAAAACCCACTCAATCCCCCCTTAATAAAACCTAACACTAACCCCTTGAAGATCACTCTACCTTGAGACTTCTTCACCCAACCGGGCAGAAGTGGTCCTCCAGATGGGTAGAAGTTTTCACCCAAGCCGGAAGAAGAGGTCCTCCAGACGGCAGAAGTCTTCATCCAGACGGCATCTTCTATCTTCATCCATCCGGAGTGGAGCGGGTCCATCTTCAAGACATCCGACATGGAGCATCCTCTTCTGTCTTCATCCGATGACTAAATGACGGTACCTTTAAGTGACGTCATCCAAGATGGTGTCCCTTCCATTCCGATTGGCTGATAGAATTCTATCAGCCAATCGGAATTAAGGTAAAAAATCCTATTGACTGATCCAATCTGCCAATAGGATTGAGCTCGCATTCTATTGGCTGTTCCAATCAGCCAATAGAATGCAAGCTAAATCCCATTGGCTGATTGGATCAGCCAATAGGATTGAACTTCAATCCTATTGGCTGATTGCATCAGCCAATAGGATTTTTTCTACCTTAATTCCGATTGGCTGATAGAACTTTATCAGCCAATCGGAATTGAAGGGACGCCATCTTGGATGACGTCACTTAAAGGTACCGTCATTTAGTCATCGGATGAAGACAGAAGAGGATGCTCCACGTCGGATGTCTTGAAGATGGACCCACTCCGCTCCGGATGGATGAAGATAGAAGATGCCGCCTGGATGAAGACTTCTACCCGGTCTGGAGGACCTCTTCTTCCCGGCTTGGATGAAGACTTCTGCCCGTCTGGAGGACCACTTCTGCCCGGTTGGGTGAAAATGTCTCAAAGTAGGTTGATCTTCAAGGGGTTAGTGTTAGGTTTTATTAAGGGGGGATTGGGTGGGTTTTAGAGTAGGGTTGGGTGTGTGGGTGGTGGGTTGTAATGTTGGGGGGGTATTGTATTTTTTTTTACAGGTAAAAGAGCTCATTACTTTGGGGCAATGCCCCGCAAAAAGCCCTTTTAAGGGCTATTTGTAATTTAGTGTAGGATAGGGATTTTTTTATTTTATTAGGGGGATTAGATTAGGTGTAATTAGTTTCATTTTTTTTTAATTATTTTATTATTTTCTGTAATTGTATTTAATTGTAGTTAATTTAGGGAATTTATTTAATTATAGTGTAGTGTTAGGTGTATTTGTAACTTAGGTTAGGATTTATTTTACAGGTAAATTTGTCTTTATTTTAACTAGGTAGTTATTAAATAGTTAATAACTATTTAATAACTATTGTACCTAGTTAAAATAAATACAAATTTGCCTGTAAAATAAAAATAAATCCTAAAATAGCTACAATGTAACTATTAGTTATATTGTAGTTAGCTTCGGGTTTATTTTATAGGTATTTAGTTTTAAATAAGAATAATTTAGTTATTAATAGTAATTTTATTTAGATTTATTTAAGTTAGGGGGGTGTTAGGGTTAGGGTTAGACTTAGGTTTAGGGGTTAATACATTTAATATAGTGGCGGCGACGTTGTGGGCGGCAGATTAGGGATTAATAAATGTAGTTAGGTTGCGGCGACATTGAGGGCAGCAGATTAGGGTTTAATAAATAAAATGTAGGTGTCGGCGATGTTGGGGGCAGCAGATTAGGGGTTAATACATATAATGTAGGTGGCGGCGGTGACTGGAGCGGCAGATTAGGGGTTAATAATATAATGCAGGTGGCTGCGATGTCGGGGGCGGCGGATTAGGGGTTAATAAGTGTAATATTAGGGTGTTCAATGTGGCTGCGTTAGGAGCTGAACGCTGCTTTTTTGCAGGGTTTTTTTTCAGCCGAATCTGCCCCATTGATTCCTATGGGGAAATCGTGCACAAGCACCTTCAGCCAGCTCACCGATACCGTAAGCAGCGCTGGTATTGAGGTGAGATGTGGAGCAAACTTTTGCTCAACGCTCACTTTTCTGCAGCTAACGGCGGGTTTAAAAAAACCTGTAATACCAGCGTTGTCTGTAGGTGAGCGGTGAGCTGACACTGTTCGTTAGCCCCGCAAGCCTTACCGTCAAAAACTCGTAATCTAGTCGATAGTGTTTGCGAGATAGTCGGGTGTTAGATTTTTTTTTTAAAATTTTATATCACCATTGACTTCTATGGGGGAATAAGTGAATGCGCACGCGATATTCAATGTTTAGTTTTTTGCGCTAATCGGGTTACTGCTTGCTCAAAATATGTTTTTTTTTAAACTTGTAATATGAGAACAGCTCAACTAGCGGAAAAAGCTTAACTCTAGCAAAGTTTTTGCAATTCCAAAAACGCAATATACCGCATCACTTGTAATCTAGCCCTAAATGTTTGTAAGTGTAAAATATTGGTGCTAATCAGGAATTTTCAATGACTGTGGTCTAGATTTTTCCCCTACAGTAACATCAATCAAGCAGAATTAATTTATTGCTAGTGATGTCCCGAACTGTTCGCCCGCGAACGGTTCACAGCGAACATAGCTTGTTCGCGTTTGTGGGCAAACACATGGCGATGTTCGATCCGCCCCTATGTGTAATCATTGAGGAAACTTTGACCCTGTATGTCACAGCCGTCTGACACATTAGAGCCAATCAACATCAGACACTCCCTCACAGACCCTCCCAGCTACTCGGAATCCGCCATTTTAGACTCATAACGACCTTGCTTTCTTAATGAGAGGACGTTTTGTGTTTTTGCTCCTGACATTAATAGGAAAAACATAGCTAGGCTAGTGTATTTAGTGTCCACTACAGTCCAGAAGGACTCCACTCATCTCTGCTGCAAGCACAGCACCCCAAAAAGCCCTTTTTAGGGCTATATTTCGAGCCGTTTTTTTTTTTTTTTTTCGTTTTTTTTTATTAGCATTTGCCTGGCTTTCAGCCTGTGTGTTTAAGGCTCACAGCATATGCTGTGATTACTGCCACCACTGATATCTCCCTAACAACATTAGTTTAAATTTAACTAACCAAAAATTTGAATTATTTTGCTAGTGTAATTTTTTTTCATTTTCTATCAGGCCTGTGTCACACAGCATATACTCTGGTTCATTGCTCTGTGCCAGCCACCAGTGTTAATATCCGTTTATAACATTATTTTAAATTTAAAAATTTTTATTTAAATCATTTTTCTAGTGTAATCTAATTACATTTACTATCAGGCCTGTGTCTGTCAGGCTCACTCAGCATTAATATACCTCATTTTTTCAGTCTTTTGTTTAATTGGTCTGTGCCAGGCAGCCACCCACCACTCATATCTTCTTCACCTTAATTTAAATATAAAAAAAAAAGTTTAAATTTGTTTGATTGTGTAATCTAATATCATTTTCTATCAGGCCTGTGTGTTTTGCTGACATACAGAGCCTACTGTGTTTACTTGCTGCCCTCCCTAGTCTATGAGCCACGACTCATATGTGTTTAACCTTTTTTTAATTCCCCCCCCCAAAAAAATAATTTAAATCATTTTTCTAGTGTAATCTAATAGTATTTTCTATCAGGTGTGTGTATCTGACTTACAGAGCCTACTGTTTTTAATAGCTGCCCTTCCAAGGCTATCAGCCACGACTCATATGTATGTGCTTAACCTTTTTCTTAAAATTCCCAAAAAAAAGTATTTAAATCATTATGCTAGTGTAATCTAATTGTATTTTCTATCAGGCCTGTGTCTAACTGTCTATCTGACTTACACAGCATACTGTTGTTAATTGCTGCCCTACGTAGCAGCCAGCCAGTGCGACCACTCATATGTGCAACTGCATTGCACTTCTTAACATAATTTTAATATTAAAATCTAAACTTTTAAAATATTTTGCTAGTGTAATCTAACTTAATTTTCTATCAGGCCTGTGTTTTTGTCACTTACACAGCATACTGTGTTAAATTGCTGCCCTACCTACCATCCACGACTCATATCTGCCAGCCTGTGTGCCAGGCCCAACTAGCCAATTAGTGGCACCAATCATAATTCTTGTAACAGTATCAAAAAAATTAAAATTCATAATTTTTTGGACTGCAAATATTCAGTCTACTAGTGCCATTGAATTGCAGTTTCCTCCTGCCTGGCAGCCTGTGCGCCAGGCACAAACTAGCCAATTAGTGCCACCAATCCTAGTTGTAAAAGTATTGTTAATCTTTAAAATTCCAAATTGATCGCTTGTGATTCCTCAGTTTGCTCGTGCCATTGAATTGCACTTTCCTCCTGCCTGCCAGCGTGTTTTCCAGGCCCAACTAGCCAATTAGTGGAACCAATCATAATTCTTGTAACAGTATATAAAAAAATAAAAATCATAATTTTTTGGACTGCAAATATTCAGTCTCCTAGTGCCATTGAATTGCATTTACCTCCTGCGTTACAGCCTTTTGTGCCAGGCCGTCTTGCCAACTATTTACACCAATCATAATTGTTGTCACAGTATTGTTACTAATTAAAATGAAAAAATTTTTGATTGTTGATCTTAATCCTCAGTTTGCTCGTGCCATTGAATTGCACTTTTCTACTGCCTTCCAAGCCTGTGTGCCAGGCCTACTTTCAAAATATTTACACCAATCATATTTGTTGTCACA
This sequence comes from Bombina bombina, assembly GCF_027579735.1. Taxonomy (NCBI): domain Eukaryota; kingdom Metazoa; phylum Chordata; class Amphibia; order Anura; family Bombinatoridae; genus Bombina; species Bombina bombina. The sequence goes on along the minus strand of NC_069500.1, from coordinate 1,042,335,217 downwards.
GTATTCTTAATAATTAAAAATTACAATTTTTGGTAATAGTTGTTCTGAATCCTCAGTTTGCTCGTGCCATTGAATTGCACTTTCAACCTGCCTTGCAGCCTGCTGTCAGTATTTAGTCTCCTAGTGTCCTTGAATTGCATTTACCTCCTGCCTGCCAGCCTTTTGTGCCAGGCCGTCTTGCCAACTATTTACACCAATCAAAATTGTTGTCACAGTATAGTTACTAATTAAAATTAAAAGTTTTTTGATTGTTGATCTTAATCCTCAGTTTGCTCGTGCCATTGAATTGCACTTTTCTACTGCCTGCCAGCCTGTGTGCCAGGCCTACTTTCAAAATATTTACACCAATCATATTTGTTGTCACAGTATTCTTAATAATTAAAAATTAAATTTTTTGGTAATAGTTGTTCTGAATCCTCAGTTTGCTCGTGCCATTGAATTGCACTTTCCTCCTGCCTTGCAGCCTGCTGTGTGCCAGGCCCACCTAGCCAATTATTCCCAGCAATCATATTTCTTTTAACAGTATTGCAAAAATTGTCAATTTTCACTGTTTTGACTGTCAGTATTCAGTCTCCTAGTGTCCTTGAATTTCATTTACCTCCTGCCTGCCAGCCTTTTGTGCCAGGCCATCTTGCCAACTATTCACACCAATCAAAATTGTTGTCACAGTATAGTTACTAATTAAAATTAAAAAAATTTGATTGTTAATCTTAATCCTCAGTTTGCTCGTGCCATTGAATTGCACTTTTCTACTGCCTTCCAAGCCTGTTTGCCAGGCCTACTTTCAAAATATTTACACCAATCATATTTGTTGTCACAGTATTCTTAATAATTAAAAATTAAAAAATTTGGTAATATTTGTTCTGAATCCTCAGTTTGCTCGTGCCATTGAATTGCACTTTTCTACTGCCTGCCAGCCTGTGTGCCAGGCCTACTTTCAAAATATTTACACCAATCATACTTGTTGTCACAGTATTCTTAATAATTAAAATTTAAAATTTTTGGTAATAGTTGTTCTGAATCCTCAGTTTGCTCGTGCCATTGAATTGCACTTTCCTCCTGCCTTGCAGCCTGCTGTGTGCCAGGCCCACCTATCCAATTATTCCCAGCAATCATATTTCTTTTAACAGTATTGCAAAAATTGTCAATCATCACTGTTTTGACTGTCAGTATTCAGTCTCCTAGTCTCCTTGAATTGCATTTACCTCCTGCCTGCCAGCCTTTTGTGCCAGGCCGTCTTGCCAACTATTTTCACCAATCAAAATTGTTGTCACAGTATATTTACTAATTAAAATTAAAAGTTTTTTGATTGTTGATCTTAATCCTCAGTTTGCTCATGCCATTGAATTGCACTTTTCTACTGCCTGCCAGCCTGTGTGCCAGGCCTACTTTCAAAATATTTACACCAATCATATTTGTTGTCACAGTATTCTTAATAATTAAAAATTAAAATTTTCGGTAATAGTTGTTCTGAATCCTCAGTTTGCTCGTGCCATTGAATTGCACTTTCCTCCTGCCTTGCAGCCTGCTGTGTGCCAGGCCCACCTAGCCAATTATTCCCAGCAATCATATTTCTTTTAACAGTAATGCAAAAATTGTCAAATTTCACTGTTTTGACTGTCAGTATTCAGTCTCCTAGTGTCCTTGAATTTCATTTACCTCCTGCCTGCCAGCCTTTTGTGCCAGGCCATCTTGCCTACTATTCACACCAATCAAAATTGTTGTCACAGTATAGTTACTAATTAAAATTAAAAAAATTTGATTGTTGATCTTAATCCTCAGTTTGCTCGTGCCATTGAATTGCACTTTTCTACTGCCTTCCAAGCCTGTGTGCCAGGCCTACTTTCAAAATATTTACACCAATCATATTTGTTGTCACAGTATTCTTAATAATTAAAAATTAAAAATTTTGGTAATATTTGTTCTGAATCCTCAGTTTGCTTGTGCCATTGAATTGCACTTTTCTACTGTCTGCCAGCCTGTGTGCCAGGCCTACTTTCAAAATATTTGCACCAATCATACTTGTTGTCACAGTATTCTTAATAATTAAAATTTAAAATTTTTGGTAATAGTTGTTCTGAATCCTCAGTTTGCTCGTGCCATTGAATTGCACTTTCCTCCTGCCTTGCAGACTGCTGTGTGCCAGACCCACCTAGCCAATTATTCCCAGCAATCATATTTCTTTTAACAGTATTGCAAAAATTGTCAAATTTCACTGTTTTGACTGTCAATATTCAGTCTCCTAGTGTCCTTGAATTTAATTTACCTCCTGCCTGCCAGCCTTTTGTGCCAGGCCGTCTTGCCAACTTTTCACACCAATCAAAATTGTTTTTCACAGTATAGTTACTAATTAAAATTAAAAAAATGTGATTGTTGATCTTAATCCTCAGTTTGCTCGTGCCATTGAATTGCACTTTTCTACTGCCTTCCAAGCCTGTTTGCCAGGCCTACTTTCAAAATATTTACACCAATCATATTTGTTGTCACAGTATTCTTAATAATTAAAAATTAAAATTTTTGGTAATATTTGTTCTGAATCCTCAGTTTGCTTGTGCCATTGAATTGCACTTTTCTACTGCCTGCCAGCCTGTGTGCCAGGCCTACTTTCAAAATATTTACACCAATCATACTTGTTGTCACAGTATTCTTAATATATAAAATTTAAAATTTTTGGTAATAGTTGTTCTGAATCCTCAGTTTGCTCGTGCCATTGAATTGCACTTTCCTTCTGCCTTGCAGCCTGCTGTGTGCCAGGCCCACCTAGCCAATTATTCCCAGCAATCATATTTCTTTTAACAGTATTGCAAAAATTGTCAATCATCACTGTTTTGACTGTCAGTATTCAGTCTCCTAGTGTCATTGAATTGCATTTACCTCCTGCCTGCCAGCCTTTTGTGCCAGGCCGTCTTGCCAACTATTTACACCAATCATAATTGTTGTCACAGTATAGTTACTAATTAAAATTAAAACATTTTTGATTGTTGATCTTAATCCTCAGTTTGCTCGTGCCATTGAATTGCACTTTTCTACTGCCTTCCAAGCCTGTGTGCCAGGCCTACTTTCAAAATATTTACACCAATCATATTTGTTGTCACAGTATTCTTAATAATTAAAAAATAAAATGTTTGGTAATATTTGTTCTGAATCCTCAGTTTGCTTGTGCCATTGAATTGCACTTTCCTCCTGCCTTGCAGCCTGCTGTGTGCCAGGCCCACCTAGCCAATTATTCCCAGTAATCATATTTCTTTTAACAGTATTGCAAAAATTGTCAATCATCACTGTTTTGACTGTCAGTATTCAGTCTCCTAGTGTCCTTGAATTGCATTTACCTCCTGCCTGCCAGCCTTTTGTGCCAGGCCATCTTGCCAACTATTTACACCAATCATAATTGTTGTCACAGTATAGTTACTAATTAAAATTAAAACTTTTTGATTGTTGATCTTAATCCTCAGTTTGCTCGTGCCATTGAATTGCACTTTTCTACTGCCTTCCAAGCCTGTGTGCCAGGCCTACTTTCAAAATATTTACACCAATCATATTTGTTTTCACAGTATTCTTAATAATTAAAAATTACAATTTTTGGTAATAGTTGTTCTGAATCCTCAGTTTGCTCGTGCCATTGAATTGCACTTTCCTCCTGCCTTGCAGACTGCTGTGTGCCAGGCCCACCTAGCCAATTATTCCCAGCAATCATATTTCTTTTAACAGTATGGCAAAAATTGTCAATCATCACTGTTTTGACTGTAAGTATTCAGTCTCCTAGTGTCCTTGATTTGCATTTACCTCCTGCCTGCCAGCCTTTTGTGCCAAGCCGTCTTGCCAACTATTAACACTAATCATAATTGTTGTGACAGTATAGTTACTAATTAAAATTTAAAAAATTTTGATTGTTGATCTTAATCCTCAGTTTGCTCGTGCCATTGAATTGCACTTTTCTACTGCCTTCCAAGCCTGTGTGCCAGGCCTACTTTCAAAATATTTACACCAATCATATTTAAAATTTAAAAATTTTTGATTGTTGATTTTAATCCTCAGTTTGCTCGTGCCATTGAATTGCACTTTTCTACTGCCTTCCAAGCCTGTGTGCCAGGCCTACTTTCAAAATATTTACACCAATCATATTTGTTTTCACAGTATTCTTAATAATTAAAAATTACAATTTTTGGTAATAGTTGTTCTGAATCCTCAGTTTGCTCATGCCATTGAATTGCACTTTCCTCCTGCCTTGCAGACTGCTGTGTGCCAGGCCCACCTAGCCAATTATTCCCAGCAATCATATTTCTTTTAACAGTATGGCAAAAATTGTCAATCATCACTGTTTTGACTCTAAGTATTCAGTCTCCTAGTGACCTTGAATTGCATTTACCTCCTGCCTGCCAGCCTTTTGTGCCAAGCCGTCTTGCCAACTATTAACACTAATCATAATTGTTGTGAGAGTATAGTTACTAATTAAAATTTAAAATGTTTTGATTGTTGATCTTAATCCTCAGTTTGCTTTTGCCATTGAATTGCACTTTTCTACTGCCTTCCAAGCCTGTGTGCCAGGCCTACTTTCTAAATATTTACACCAATCATATTTGTTGTCACAGTATTCTTAATAATTAAAAATTAAAATTTTTGGTAATATTTGTTCTGAATCCTCAGTTTGCTCGTGCCATTAAATTGCACTTTCCTCCTGCCTTGCTGCCTGCTGTGTGCCAGGCCCACCTAGCCAATTATTCCCAGCAATCATATTTCTTTTAACAGTATTGCAAAAATTGCCAATCATCACTGTTTTGACTGTCAGTATTCAGTCTCCTAGTGTCTTTGAATTACATTTACCGCCTGCCTGCCAGCCTTTTGTGCCAGGCCGTCTTGCCAACTATTTACACCAATCATAATTGTTGTCACAGTATTGTTACTAATTAAAATTTAAAAAAATTTGATTGTTGATCTTAATCCTCAGTTTGCTCGTGCCATTGAATTGCACTTTTCTACTGCCTTCCAAGCCTGTGTGCCAGGCCTACTTTCAAAATATTTACACCAATCATATTTGTTGTCACAGTATTCTTAATAATTAAAAATTAAAATTTTTGGTAATAGTTGTTCTGAATCCTCAGTTTGCTCGTGCCATTGAATTGCACTTTCCTCCTGCCTTGCAGCCTGCTGTGTGCCAGGCCCACCTAGCCAATTATTCCCAGCAATCATATTTCTTTTAACAGTATTGCAAAAATTGTCAATCCTCAATATTTTGACTGTCAGTATTCAGTCTCCTAGTGTCCTTGAATTGCATTTACCTCCTGCCTGCCAGCCTTTTGTGCCAGGCCGTCTTGCCAACTATTTACACCAATCATAATTGTTGTCACAGTATAGTTACTAATTAAAATTAAAACATTTTTGATTGTTGATCTTAATCCTCAGTTTGCTCGTGCCATTGAATTGCACTTTTATCCTTCCTTCCAGCCTGTGTGCCAGGCCCAACTATCCAATTAGTGCCAGCAATCATATTTCTTTTAACAGTATTGCAAAATTTGTCAATCATTACTGTTTTGACTGTCAATCTGCAGTCTACTAGTGCCCTTGGATTGCATTTTCCTCCTGCCTGCCTGTGTGCCAGTCCCAACTAGCCAATTAGTGCCACCAATCATATTTATTGTAACAGTATTGGAATTTTTGTTAATCATAACTGTTTTGACTGTGATAATTCAGTCTCCTAGTGCCATTGAATTGCAGTTTCCTTTCTCCCAGCGTGTGTGCCAGACAGGCCCATTTGCCAACTAGTGCCAAACAATCATATTTGTTGTCACAGTACTTTTAATATTTTAAAAAATTAACAATTTGTGATTTTTAAAACATCTGTCTTTTTTGTTGTTGTCAGTCTCACAGTGTATACTGTGCCCACTTTCACAGTGCCACCACTCAATAGGTGTAATAGTATTGTTAGTGTCCATTTTAAAAAAAATGACAGGCAGAGGCAGGCCACCCCGCAGGTTCCGTGGTCGTAGTCGTGGTGCTGTGATTCCTTTAGACCCTAAAAATATGCACATTGTTCAGATGCCGGGTGCCAGGGGGGACGCGAAAAGTTCTGAGGAGGACCTAGTTGAATGGCTAACAAAGTACACCCAATCTTCTTCAGCTTCCGCTGCTAGTGCTCCTAACCTTGACGCACCATCTACGTCCAACTGTGCTTTGGGCAGGTCTCAAGTGACCAGTGCCACTCCCCCGCCTGTCGCCACCACCAACACTAGCACCACAGCTGCTTCACTTGATCTGTCACAGGAGTTATTGACACATCATTTGGAAGAAATGAGTGATGCGCAACCATCATTGACAGAGGATGTAGATAATAGTGATCAGTCTCAGTCAGGCAGCATTACTGACATGGAGGTACGGTGTGATGATGATGATAATGTTGTACCCGCTGCTGCTTCCTTTCTTGATGTGTCAGATACAAGTGAAGCGGTTGATGATGATGTGTCGGTGGATGTCATGTGGGTGCCTGCTAGAAGAGAAGAAGAAGAGGGGGAAAGTTCAGATGGGGAGACAGAGAGGAGGAGGAGACGATTTGGAAGCATGGGGAGGTCATCTCAAGGAGCTAGTGGCACAGTCAGACAGCACGCCGGGGTCAGCACGCCGGGGTCAGCCAGACAGCACGCTGATGCCCATCAACGCATGCTGTTGCCACCACCAGAATGCCGTCATCGCAGAGCTCAGCAGTTAGGCATTTTTTTTGTGTGTCTGCCTCTGACAACAGCGATGCCATTTGCAACCTGTGCCAAAAGAAACTGAGTTGTGGGAAGTCCAATAGCCACCTAGGTACAACTGCTTTGCAAAGGCACATGGTCTCCCATCACAAAGGCCGATGGGAAGAACACATGAGTAGAAGCAGCACACAAAGTGAAAGCCTCCCTCCTCCTCCTGCTCCAGCATCTTCAGCCACGTCAACCAGTGCTGTCCTCCTTGCCCCCTCTCAACCATCCTCCACTGAGTCTCTATTACGTAGCAGTTCCTGGTCATCTGCCCACAGTCAGGTGTCTGTCAAGGACATGTTTGAGCGTAAGAAGCCAATTTCTCAAAGTCACCCCCTTGCCCGGCGTCTGACAGCTGGCTTGTCTGAACTCTTAGCCCGCCAGCTTTTACCATACAAGCTGGTGGAGTCTGATGCTTTCAAAAAATTTGTATCTATTGGGACACCGCAGTGGAAGGAACCTGGCAGAAATTTCTTTTCACAAAAGGCAATCCCAAACCTGTACTCTGTTGTGAGAAAGGAAGTTATGGCATGTCTGGCACACAGCGTTTGGGCAAGGGTCCATATGACCACGGATAGCTGGTCTGCAAAGCATGGTCATGGCAGGTATATCACCTACACTGCGCAAAGGGTAAACCTGCTGACTTCTGACTAGCATGGAATGCGTGGCTCTGCAGAAGAGTTGGTGACACCGCCACGACTTGCAGGCAGGGCTGCTGCTACCTCCTCTACTCCTCCTACTCCATCCTCTTCCATAACCTCTTCCTTGGCGTAGTCCTCTTCTGCTGCTGCGTCTTGCTCCACATCTATGGCACCCCCCCAGCTCCCCAGGTACTATGCTACATCCCGGGTATGGCAGTGTCACGCCGTCTTGGGGTTGACTTGCCTGAAAGTGGAGAGTCACACCGCACCAGCACTCCTGACCACCCTGAACGCACAGGTGGATCAGTGGCTGACTCCGCACCAACTGGAGATTGGCAAGGTTGTTTCTGACAATGGAAGTAATTTGGTGGCGCCATTGAAATTGGGCAAGTTGACACATGTGCCGTGCATGTCACATGTGTGTAATCTAATTGTACAACGATTTGTCCATAAGTACTCAGGCTTACAGGACGTCCTGAAGCAGGCCAGGAAGGTTTGTGGCCATTTCAGGCGTTCCTACACGGCCATGGCGCACTTGTCCGATATCCAGCGTTGAAACAACCTGCCAGTGAGGCGCTTGATTTGCGACAGCCCGACACAGTGGAATTCAACACTCCTAATGTTTGACCACCTGCTCCAACAAGAAAAAGCTGTTAATGAGTATTTGTATGACCGGGGTGCTAGGCCAGCCTCTGAGGAGCTGGGGATATTTTTTCCAAATTAATGGACGCTCATGCGCAATGTCTGTAGGCTCCTGTGTCCTTTTGAGGAGGTGACAAACCTTGTCAGTCGCACCGAAGGCACCATCAGTGACATCATACCATTTGTTTTCTTCCTGGAGCGTGCCCTACGAAGAGTGCTGGATCAGGCAGTAGATGAGCGTGAAGAGGAAGAGTTGTGGTGTCCATCACCCCCACAAACAGCCTTATCAGCATCGCTTGCTGGACCTGCGGCAACGCAGGAAGAGGATTGTGAGGAAGAGGAGTCAGAGGAGGAATGTGGCTTTGAGGAGGAGGAGGAAGACCAAGCAAAACAGGCATCCCAGGGTGCTCGTTGTTGTCACCTCTCTGGTACCCGTGGTGTTGTACGTGGCTGGGGGGAAGATACCCTCAGTGAGATCAGTGAGGACGAGGAACAGGACATGATTAGCTCGGCATCCAACCTTGTTCAAATGGGTTCTTTCATGCTGTCGTGCCTGTTGAGGGAACCTCATATAAAAAAGCTGAAGGAGAACGACCTGTACTGGGTGTCCATGCACCTCGACCCCCGGTATAAGCATAAAGTGCCTGAAATGTTACCAAATTCCTGCAAGTCGGAAAGGATGGAGCATTTTAAGAATAAATTAAAAACTATGCTTTACACAGCGTATAAGGGTGATGTCACAGCACCACGGGAATGTAACAGGGGAAGAGATGAAATTAATCCTCCTCCTCCCACGACCACGGCGGCAAGGACAGGATGCTTTCCTGATGTCTTGTTGATGGAGGACATGCGTACCTTTTTAACTCCCATGCACCATCAGAGCCTTTCGGGATCCAGCCTTAGAGAAAGACTCAACCGACAGGTAGCAGACTACCTAGCTTTAACTGCGGATCTCGACACTCTCAGAAGCGATGGACCCCTTGACTACTGGGTGTGCAGGCTGGACTTGTGGCCTGAGCTATCCCAATTTGCAATGGAACTTCTGGCCTGCCCCGCTTCAAGTGTCCTGTCCGAAAGGACTTTCAGTGCAGCAGGAGGTTTTGTCACTGAGAAGAGAAGTCGCCTAGGTCAAAAAAGCCTTGACTATCTCACTTTTATAAAAATGAATGAGGGATGGATCCCGAAGGTACTGATATTGGGCGATACATTTGAATAAAAAAGGCCTGATGATGAGATGAGCTGGCTTGGGCTACAACTGGTACACAGGCTGGCCTTTTTTTTTGTTATAAAGCCGGAGGACTTGCTTGACTTATCCGCCAACAACTAGTGTTCAAGCCACAAGCTTTTAGGGCACTTTATAAATGTTTTACAAACATCAATTTTTCTGGCCGCTGCTACAGCAGTTGCTACAACAATACCCACATTTTTCAGTCATTTGAACATTCCTAATTTTTCTGGCCTCTGCTGCTGCTCTTTGGGTACAAAACTCAAATAAAAAAAATAAGGCACATAACAGTGATTAAACTGTTACGAATAGTACAACTTAGCACACCACTCATATCTGGTGGACCATTAAATTGAACGCAAATTGCCACAAATTTGAAGGAGGAGGACCGACCAAGCATCTTTATCCGTCACTTGGTTGCTCTAAATTATCTCCGTGTTCCATCTATGCCATACCTGTACTCTATTGTGCAAAAGGGTGGCATATGTGGTGTTTCATGCTGTTGTGCCTGTTGCGGGTCGTGGCCCATGGTATAAAAAGGCTGAAGGAGAACGACCTGTAATGGGTGCCCCAGCAAATTTTTAGAAAAATGTTCCCAGTTCCTCTCAATTATCTCCGGGTTTCTAAAATGGATGCCATACCTGTACTCGCTTGTGCAAAAGGATGGCATATGTGGTGGTGTTTCCTGCAGTTGTTTCTGTTGAGGGTGCTGGACCCTCTTATAAAAAGGCTGAAGGAGAACGACCTGGAGTGGGTGTCCAAGCATGGTTTTTGTGGCAATTTCACTTTTCCAAACAATTATCTGTGGGTTTCTAAAATCAATGCCGTACCAGTACTATATTGTTCAAAAGGATGCCATATGTTCTCTTTCCTGCTGGTATTTTGTTTGAGGGTCCTGGACCCTCTTATAAAAAGGCCTAAGGAGAAAGAGGTGTACTGGGTGTCCACTCAATTTTTTTTTCTATTTTACATTTGCCCAAAATTATCTCTGGGTTTGTAAAATCAATGCTGTACCTGTATTCTATTGTTCAAAAGGATGCCATATGTCCTCTTTCCTGCTGCTGGATTTGTTGAGGGTCCTGGAGCCTCTGCTAAAAAGACCTAAGGATAAATAAGTGTACTGGGTGTCTAATCAATGTTTTTTTAGATTTCCTGGTTGCAACTAATTATCTCTGTGTTTCTAAAATCAATGCCTTTCCTGTAATCTATTATTCAAAAGATGCCATATGTCCTCTTTCATGCTGTTGTTTTGGTTGAGGCTCCGTGACCCTCTGCTAAAAAGTCCTAAGGATAAATAAGTGTACTGGGTGTCTAATCAATGTTTTTTTCTATTTCCCGGTTGCAACTAATTATCTCTGGGTTTCTAAAATCAATGCCTTTACTGTAATCTATTATTCAAAAGGATGCCATATGTCCACTTTCATGCTGTTGTTTCTGTTGAGGCTCCGGGACACTCTTATAAAAAGGCCTAAGGATAAATAAGTGTACTGGGTGTCTAATCTATGTTTTTTTAGATTTCACGGTTGCAACAAATTATCCCCGGGTTTCTAAAATCAATGCCTTTCCTGTAATCTATTTTTCAAAAGGATGCCATATGTCCTCTTTCCTGCTGCTGGTTTTGTTGAGGGTCCTGGAGCCTCTGCTAAAAAGGCCTAAGGATAAATAAGTGTACTGGGTGTCTAATCAATGTTTTTTTAGATTTCACGGTTGCAACAAATTATCCCCGGGTTTCTAAAATCAATGCCTTTCCTGTAATCTATTTTTCAAAAGGATGCCATATGTCCTCTTTCCTGCTGCTGGTTTTGTTGAGGGTCCTGGAGCCTCTGCTAAAAAGGCCTAAGGATAAATAAGTGTACTGGGTGTCTAATCAATGTTTTTTTAGATTTCACGGTTGCAACAAATTATCCAGGGTTTCTAAAATCAATGCCTTTCCTGTAATCTATTTTTCAAAAGGATGCCATATGTCCTCTTTCCTGCTGCTGGTTTTGTTGAGGGTCCTGGAGCCTCTGCTAAAAAGGCCTAAGGATAAATATGTGTACTGGGTGTCTAATCAATGTTTTTTTAGATTTCCCGGTTGAAACAAATTATCTCCGGGTTTCTAAAATCAATGCCTTTCCTGTAATCTATTTTTCAAAAGGATGCCATATGTCCTCGTTCCTGCTGCTGGTTTTGTTGAGGGTCCTGGAGCCTCTGCTAAAAAGGCCTAAGGATAAATATGTGTAGATACACAAATGTTGATACCAAAAACACAAAGTCATTAGGTCTGAACCTGTGGTAACCAGGAACTCTGCAAATAATAAAGAGAGCACACAGTTGCCCATTTCATATGAACTGAGCAATGCAGACTTCCTGGCGAACAACGACTCAGACCCAAGACCATCTGTTCCATCCTCTTCTATTTTAGCCCCCAACAGGATGGATGCACAGCAGGGTTTTCAGAGTGCCATAGGGTCAACCGAGGGGGGAGGAAATATAGAAAGAGGAGGAAGAGGCATATGGGGTGCAAGAAGAGGAAGAGGCAGAGGCAGATGGAACAAATACAACATTTAAAGATAATCAACCTATCATCAACAGAATTAAATGAGACAGAAAAACAAGTTCTGGGTCTGGGTTTGGGCTTTGTACCTAAAAATGACTTCAACCTTTTTGACACTATAGTTGACCGTGAATAGAATGATTAGAGATCTTACCCTTAAAAAATTATTTTGGAATTGATCCACACTCCCCCCAGACCCAGTTGATAATCTTTCCATGCACATTGATGCAATATCTAATGGTAGCACAACTAGTCAAGAAGTTTTTGACATAGTTAGCTTCCAAGATACTTGTGATTTGGTTAACTTGCGAGAACTCTACTCAGAATCGAATGTAGACAATCAAGGTCTAAAGACCTCACATTCTGGCCTTAAACCACGTTCAGTGTTTTATCCAACAAAAGAATGTGGTCCGTTTCTAGAAGCCTTTCACAAAAGGATTAAAGAAGACTTAATTAGTCTCTCACAAAAGCATAAAAGGACTTACCCCAATCTCACTACTCCACAAAGAGAAGCCCTTAAAAATCTGAGAACCAGAAATGACATAATAATTAAGGACTCAGAAAAGGGCGGGAGTATTGTCGTTATGAATCGAGACGATTATGTCCTGGAGGCACACAGACAACTTTATGATGTGAATGTCTACCAAAATTGAGTAGAGATCCCACTGACACCTTTAAGAAACAGAACTGGGATCTTTTGGATGATGGTCTGGAGGGGGGAATTCTAGATAGAGATACGGTTGAATATCTCTTCGTCCCACAACCAACCATATCGGTCTTCCATCATTTGCCTAAAGTGCATAAATGCATAACAGCGGTGAAAGGAAGGCCGATAGTTTCTGGTATAGGTTCCCTTTTTGAGTGTTTATCAAGCTGGGTGGAGTCCCTCCTCCAGCCCCTTGTGCTTCAGATCCCGTCCTACCTCAAAGACACCAAACATCTTTTAAATTTTCTAACTGAGGTGAATTGGGATACAAATTGTTCATGGCTCACCATAGATGTGGTGGGCCTTTATTCGGCAATCCCTCACCATGAGAGATTAAGAGCAGTGGAATTTTTTCTAAAACAACATAGGCCTAGATTTAGAGTTCGGCGGTAGCCGTCAAAACCAGCGTTAGAGGCTCCTAACGCTGGTTTTGGCCGCCCGCTGGTATTTGGAGTCAGTGATTAAAGGGTCTAACGCTCACTTTTCAGCCGCGACTTTTCCATACCGCAGATCCCCCTACGCCATTTGCGTAGCCTATCTTTTCAATGGGATCTTCCTAACGCTGGTATTTAGAGTCGTTTCTGCAGTGAGCGTTAGAGCTCTAACGACAAGATTCCAGCCGCCTGAAAATAGCAGGAGTTAAGAGCTTTCTGGCTAACGCCGGTTTATAAAGCTCTTAACTACTGTACCCTAAAGTACACTAACACCCATAAACTACCTATGTACCCCTAAACCGAGGTCCCCCCACATCGCCGCCACTCGATTAAAATTTTTAACCCCTAATCTGCCGACCGCCACCTACGTTATACTTATGTACCCCTAATCTGCTGCCCCTAACACCGCCAACCCCTGTATTATATCTATTAACCCCTAACTTGCCCCCCACAACGTCGCCGCAAGCTACTTAAAATAATTAACCCCTAATCTTCCGACCGCAAATCGCCGCCACCTACGTTATCCCTATGTACCCCTAATCTGCTACCCCTAACATCGCCGACCCCTATGTTATATTTATTAACCCCTAATCTGCCCCCCTCAACGTCGCCGACACCTACCTACACTTATTAACCCCTAATCTGCCGAGCGGACCTGAGCGCTACTATAATAAAGTTATTAACCCCTAATCCGCCTCACTAACCCTATCATAAATAGTATTAACCCCTAATCTGCCCTCCCTAACATCGCCGACACCTACCTTCAATTATTAACCCCTAATCTGCCGACCGGAGCTCACCGCTATTCTAATAAATGTATTAACCCCTAAAGCTAAGTCTAACCCTAACACTAACACCCCCCTAAGTTAAATATAATTTTTATCTAACGAAATAAATTAACTCTTATTAAATAAATAATTCCTATTTAAAGCTAAATACTTACCTGTAAAATACATCCTAATATAGCTACAATATAAATTATAATTATATTATAGCTATTTTAGGATTAATATTTATTTTACAGGCAACTTTGTAATTATTTTAACCAGGTACAATAGCTATTAAATAGTTAAGAACTATTTAATAGTTACCTAGTTAAAATAATAACAAATTTACCTGTAAAATAAATCCTAACCTAAGATATAATTAAACCTAACACTACCCTATCAATAAAATAATTAAATAAACTACCTACAATTACCTACAATTAACCTAACACTACACTATCAATAAATTAATTAAACACAATTGCTACAAATAAATACAATTAAATAAACTATCTAAAGTACAAAAAATAAAAAAGAACTAAGTTACAGAAAATAATAAAATATTTACAAACATAAGAAAAATATTACAACAATTTTAAACTAATTACACCTACTCTAAGCCCCCTAATAAAATAACAAAGCCCCCCAAAATAAAAAATTCCCTACCCTATTCTAAAATACAAATATTACAAGCTCTTTTACCTTACCAGCCCTGAACAGGGCCCTTTGCGGGGCATGCCCCAAGAATTTCAGCTCTTTTGCCTGTAAAAAAAAACATACAATACCCCCCCCCCAACATTACAACCCACCACCCACATACCCCTAATCTAACCCAAAACCCCCTTAAATAAACCTAACACTAATCCCCTGAAGATCTTCCTACCTTGTCTTCACCATACCAGGTTCACCGATCCGTCCTGGCTCCAAGATCTTCATCCAACCCAAGCGGGGGTTGGCGATCCATAATCCGGTGCTCCAAAGTCTTCCTCCTATCCGGCAAGAAGAGGACATCCGGACCGGCAAACATCTTCTCCAAGCGGCATCTTCTATCTTCTTCCATCCGATGACGACCGGCTCCATCTTGAAGACCTCCAGCGCGGATCCATCCTCTTCTTCCGACGACTAGACGACGAATGACGGTTCCTTTAAGGGACGTCATCCAAGATGGCGTCCCTCGAATTCCGATTGGCTGATAGGATTCTATCAGCCAATCGGAATTAAGGTAGGAATTTTCTGATTGGCTGATGGAATCAGCCAATCAGAATATAGTTCAATCCGATTGGCTGATCCAATCAGCCAATCAGATTGAGCTCGCATTCTATTGGCTGATCGGAACAGCCAATAGAATGCGAGCTCAATCTGATTGGCTGATTGGATCAGCCAATCGGATTGAACTATATTCTGATTGGCTGATTCCATCAGCCAATCAGAAAATTCCTACCTTAATTCCGATTGGCTGATAGAATCCTATCAGCCAATCGGAATTCGAGGGACGCCATCTTGGATGACGTCCCTTAAAGGAACCGTCATTCGTCGTCTAGTCGTCGGAAGAAGAGGATGGATCCGCGCTGGAGGTCTTCAAGATGGAGCCGGTCGTCATCGGATGGAAGAAGATAGAAGATGCCGCTTGGAGAAGATGTTTGCCGGTCCGGATGTCCTCTTCTTGCCGGATAGGAGGAAGACTTTGGAGCACCGGATTATGGATCGCCAACCCCCGCTTGGGTTGGATGAAGATCTTGGAGCCAGGACGGATCGGTGAACCTGGTATGGTGAAGACAAGGTAGGAAGATCTTCAGGGGATTAGTGTTAGGTTAATTTAAGGGGGGTTTGGGTTAGATTAGGGGTATGTGGGTGGTGGGTTGTAATGTTGGGGGGGGGGTATTGTATGTTTTTTTTTACAGGCAAAAGAGCTGAAATTCTTGGGGCATGCCCCGCAAAGGGCCCTGTTCAGGGCTGGTAAGGTAAAAGAGCTTGTAATATTTGTATTTTAGAATAGGGTAGGGAATTTTTTATTTTGGGGGGCTTTGTTATTTTATTAGGGGGCTTAGAGTAGGTGTAATTAGTTTAAAATTGTTGTAATATTTTTCTTATGTTTGTAAATATTTTATTATTTTCTGTAACTTAGTTCTTTTTTATTTTTTGTACTTTAGATAGTTTATTTAATTGTATTTATTTGTAGCAATTGTGTTTAATTAATTTATTGATAGTGTAGTGTTAGGTTAATTGTAGGTAATTGTAGGTAGTTTATTTAATTATTTTATTGATAGGGTAGTGTTAGGTTTAATTATATCTTAGGTTAGGATTTATTTTACAGGTAAATTTGTTATTATTTTAACTAGGTAACTATTAAATAGTTCTTAACTATTTAATAGCTATTGTACCTGGTTAAAATAATTACAAAGTTGCCTGTAAAATAAATATTAATCCTAAAATAGCTATAATATAATTATAATTTATATTGTAGCTATATTAGGATTTATTTTACAGGTAAGTATTTAGCTTTAAATAGGAATCATTTATTTAATAAGAGTTAATTTATTTCGTTAGATAAAAATTATATTTAACTTAGGGGGGTGTTAGTGTTAGGGTTAGACTTAGCTTTAGGGGTTAATACATTTATTAGAATAGCGGTGAGCTCTGGTCGGCAGATTAGGGGTTAATAATTGAAGGTAGGTGTCGGCGATGTTAGGGAGGGCAGATTAGGGGTTAATACTATTTATGATAGGGTTAGTGAGGCGGATTAGGGGTTAATAACTTTATTATAGTAGCGCTCAGGTCCGCTCGGCAGATTAGGGGTTAATAAGTGTAGGCAGGTGTCGGCGACGTTGTGGGGGGCAGATTAGGGGTTAATAAATATAATATAGGGGTCGGCGATGTTAGGGCAGCAGATTAGGGGTACATAGGGATAACGTAGGTGGCGGCGGTTTACGGAGCGGCAGATTAGGGGTTAAAAGTGTAATGCAGGGGTCAGCGATAGCGGGGGCGGCAGATTAGGGGTTAATAAGTGTAAGGTTAGGGGTGTTTAGACTCGGGGTACATGTTAGAGTGTTAGGTGCAGACGTAGGAAGTGTTTCCCCATAGGAAACAATGGGGCTGCGTTAAGAGCTGAACGCTGCTTTTTTGCAGGTGTTAGGTTTTTTTTCAGCTCAAACTGCCCCATTGTTTCCTATGGGAGAATCGTGCACGAGCACGTTTTTGATACCGGCCGCGTCCGTAAGCAACTCTGGTATCGAGAGTTGCATTTGCGGTAAAAATGCTCTACGCTCCTTTTTTGGAGCCTAACGCAGCATTTGTTTGAACTCTCGATACCAGAGTTAAATTTATGGTGCGGCCAGAAAAAAACCCGCGGAGCATTAACAGCTCTTTTACCGCCGAACTCCAAATCTAGGCCATAGTGATTATGATCCCTCATTAATAGATTATATTATGAGGGTATTGGATTTTCTTTTGAGCCGTAACTATTTTAAGTTTGAGGGTGAGTACTTTCTGCAGAGACGTGGGACCGCCATGGGGGCCAAATTTGCCCCATCCTATGCAAACATCTTTATGGCATGGTGGGAAAGGTCCCACGTCTATGCAGAGGGTAACCCTTATAAGGGCTATATCAAAGTATATAAACGTTATATAGACAATTTACTGATTATTTAGACTGGTAGTGAACAACAATTGATGGAATTTGCCCATTATATCAATCTAAATTATTTGAACTTACAATTCACTTTTCAGCACGACACTAGACAGGTTCCCTATCTGGACCTCACCCTTCGGGGTGAACCCACTCTTGGCAAGGTGGTTATCAGTCTGTACAGAAAGCCCATTACGTCTAATGCATTGTTACATGCACGCAGTAACCATCCAAAGCACATAGGCTTTGGACTAGCCAAAGGGCAATTTATGCGAATCAAACGCAATTGCACCGAGGAAGCTGATTTTTTTAAAGAAAGTGAGATTCTCAAATCTCACTTATTAGCAAGAGGGTATGCAACTAAAACTGTTAATAGAGCATTCCTTGAGGTAACTAGGATGGACAGATGTAGTATGTTGGTCAGCAATACTACTGGGGTGAGATCAAGGATGTTTGATCGGTCAACACCCCTTTTTGTTACGACATACAGCTCCCAATTTGACCAGATTTGCAACATAATAAATAAACACCTTCTTATCCTGTCAGCAGAGGATAGTTTGAAAGATTATGTCAGTAAGGATTGCAAATTTATGGCTAGAAGGGGCTGTACCCTATCAAACATACTATCCCCTAGCATGCTAAAAAAACAAACCACAGTCACAAGTAGTTGGCTCAGTGTCAAAGGGCACTATAAATGCCATTTCTCAAAGTGTATTGCATGTGGTCACACCAGAGTTCTGAAAACTTTCCAATCAAAAGTAACTCGAAGAGTGTATGACCTCCTTAGCTGCACCAATTGTCGCTCGTCCAATGTTGTTTATCTTGTGGAGTTCACATCATGTGAAAAACAATATGTTGGGTGCTCCACTAGGGAAGTATGGTCACGCATATGGGAGCACCTCAACAATATTGAGAATGGTGCTGAAGTATCTGACCTGGCCAGGCATTTCATCAATGTGCATGAAAAGAATGTCAATAGCTTTGTTTGGCAGGTCATTGAACAGATTAGGCACCCAGAGAGAGGAGGGGACACCACAAGTAAATTAATGTATCAAGAAGCATTCTGGATATTCCAGCTTAAAACTAGAAAACCCCATGGCTTTAACATTGAGGGTGATGTCATTAACATTTGGAAGAGAGTTAAATAACTCAGCATGTCCCTCAATAGTTATGCCTATTAACTATTTAGCTCCATTGTTTAGTAACTTGTAAACTAAGCCAATTTATGGTCTTATCTCTACTATACAATATAGACTGTAGAAGTTCATCATATTTAATAGAGCACATTAGCTATTTGTGGTTAAATAACAGAGTACTAAGCAATATTATGTCTATGATCATTGTTTGTTTCCAATTCTTTATTTATAGAGCTGTTTGCATAATGTATAGCTTAGGTAATTCAAATCCTGTGCATAACTGCATAAATCAACTAACCTACTGAAACCTGCAATTTCGCATTTAAGGTTGTTAATAATTAGCGCTAACTAAGACTTAGGGCATTATTAGATGTTAAAGTGAACAATCACTCCCAACAGTTAGCTCTATGCGAGATTATCAGTTGGATGTTTAAAGTTGATAAGTATATTATGTCTTTGATTGTCTTCGAATGTGTGCACTAGGATTTTACCATTAAGCTTACTAATTCACTATATATTTATATGTCCTTCACAGCTTATATCCACAAATGAGTCACTGAGTATATTGCAGCCCTCTCTCCCTGGCTAGGAACACTCATCGTTTGCCCACTAAGTTTTTTTCTAAGGCGCAACTTTATGTGGTAAAGCACAGGTTAATGTTCACTCTATTATATGGTTCATACCAGTCTATTTTCACATCTACTATTGTAAGTGTTGACATTGTTTAACTAGTCATATCTATGTGTATCCAGAGATTGCCATAATATCTAACTTATCAATGACCATTACAAGTATGATATTCTTTACAAATACCTGACAGCTGCATTTAATCTGTGACCCTGAGCACCAGCTATTTAAGCTGGAAGGTTCCGGGTCACAGATATGTCTATGAGTAAGGCTATTCTATAAGCCGAAACGCGTAAGCCACTTTGTCTTGGGGCTGTCAGGCTCATTTTTGATGGATTTTAATGTTTCTCAAATAAAGCACAAGAGTGATTTAACGTAAGTGCCTTGCAGTCCTCCCTGGTTTTTTGCTGTACTGGGTGTCTAATCAATGTTTTTTTAGATTTCACGGTTGCAACAAATTATCCCTGGGTTTCTAAAATCAATGCCTTTCCTGTAATCTATTTTTCAAAAGGATGCCATAGGTCCTCTTTCCTGCTGCTGGTTTTGTTGAGGGTCCTGGAGCCTCTGCTAAAAAGGCCTAAGGATAAATAAGTGTACTGGGTGTCTAATCAATGTTTTTTTAGATTTCACGGTTGCAACAAATTATCCCCGGGTTTCTAAAATCAATGCCTTTCCTGTAATCTATTTTTTGAAAGGATGCCATATGTCCTCTTTCCTGCTGCTGGTTTTGTTGAGGGTCCTGGAGCCTCTGCTAAAAAGGCCTAAGGATAAATATCTGTACCGGGTGTCTAATCAATGTTTTTTTTAGATTTCCCGGTTGAAACAAATTATCTCCGGGTTTCTAAAATCAATGCCTTTCCTGTAATCTATTTTTCAAAAGGATGCCATATGTCCTCTTTCCTGCTGCTGGTTTTTTTGAGGGTCCTGGAGCCTCTGCTAAAAAGGCCTAAGGATAAATATGTGTACTGGGTGTCTAATCAATGTTTTTTTAGATTTCCTGGTTGAAACAAATTATCTCCGGGTTTCTAAAATCAATGCCTTTCCTGTAATCTATTTTTCAAAAGGATGCCATATGTCCTTTTCTTGCTGCTGGTTTTGTTTAGGGTCCTGGAGCCTCTGCTAAAAAGGCCTAAGGATAAATAAGTGTACTGGGTGTCTAATCAAGGTTTTTTTCTATTTCCCGGTTGCAACAAATTATCTCTCGGTTTCTAAAATCAATGCCTTTCCTGTAATCTATTATTCCAAATGATGCCATATGTCCTCTTTCCTGCTGCTGTTTTTGTTGAGGCTCCGGGACCCTCTTATAAAAAGGCCTAAGGATAAATATGTGTACTGGGTGTCTAATCAATGTTTTTTTTAGATTTCCCGGTTGCAACAAATTATCTCTGGGTTTCTAAAATCAATGCCTTAAATGTAATCTATTGTTCAAAAGTATGCTATATGTCCTCTTTCCTTTTTTTTTTTTTTTTCTCTGTATTTTTGTTTATTTTAGAAAATTGAATGCACTTATAAGTTCACTAAGATTATGACTTTGCACACTGCCATTTTCCATGCAGCATTTTGACATGTTATGTGATATGACTAGAAGAATGGTATGTTTTGAATCTGCTGAGCATAATAATAAAAAAAAAAATAATAATTTAACTTGAGTTACTAACTGAAGCATGACTTCAGGAGTCAGGCGTGGTCCTAGGTAGTGGTTGTTAGCAGATTCTTTTCAATGCAAATTGCAATTGCCACAGCGTGCATAAAATGTGCTTCACCAGTCTCCAAATCTTACCTTTTTAATGCCAATTGATATTGCCACAGCTGGAACAACAGTAAATAACATGTGCATCGCCACAGTCTCCAAAGCTGTTGTCAGATGTATACAAAAACACTGATAAAGTATTCCTTTCGGGGCGCAAAGAGATGGCTACCGGAACACTCCATGAACTTCCCAAGAGTCGCTGTCTTGTGTTTCTGGTGATGTTGGAGACATCTGTGTAGTGTACAGGGAGGCCCAAAATCCTCTCCATCTCTGTGCACCACAGGACAGGATGTCCTTGTCATCCATAAGCACAGGAAATTTCTGGCATTTTCCTTGCTTCAAGAAGTTCAGCTTTTGTGGTGATAGTACAGACTTTAATAAACTTTGGTTTCCTACCATACTCAAGACAATCTTGTAGTTCAAGCTTCGGACTTGCTGTCGGAAACAGTGGCCTGTCCATACCAGGAAGATGATTTAGACAGAAGTAACGAGCTCTGCTTGCAGGTGACACATGTTTATCGTCAAAGGGGTTGCGTGCAGAATATGGCAGATGGCCCCTTATTCACATGTTTGTCCAGAGCCACAACATTTGCAAACAGCCAGAAGAAAGGTCGATTCTCACCAGCCTTAAGTTGTGCTTCATTTACCAAATGCTGATATTCAAAAAATAGACAAACAGTGCCTTAAAAAAGACATTTGCGATATGGATTCACCAGAGCAAGGTCATTGCAAGTACTTCCCATGATAACAAAATTAAAATGCCACAACTCCGCAATCTTCCCCTTCAAATTATTATTGTCACACTCCCTTGTACTCCTATGCCCAGCAACCTGCTCTTGTTTTTGTTGAGGGTCCTGGAGCCTCTGCTAAAAAGGCCTATGGATAAAGAAGTGTACTGGGTGTCTATTCAATGTTTTTTTAGATTTCCCGGTTGCAACTAATTATCTCTGTGTTTCTAAAATCAATGCCTTTCCTGTAATCTATTATTCAAAAGGATGCCATATGTCCTCTTTCATGCTGTTGTTTCAGTTGAGGCTCCGGGACCCTCTTATAAAAAGGCCTAAGGATAAATAAGTGTACTGGGTGTCTAATCAATGTTTTTTTCTATTTCCCGGTTGCAACTAATTATCTCTGGGTTTCTAAAATCAATGACTTTCCTGTAATCTATTATTCAAAAGGATGCCATATGTCCTCTTTCATGATGTTTTTTCTGTTGAGACTCCGGGAGCCTCTTATAAAAAGGCCTAAGGATAAATAAGTGTACTGGGTGTCCAATCAATGTTTTTTTCTATTTCCCGGTTCAGATAAATTATCTCTGGGATTCATAAATCAATGCCTTTCCTGTAATCTATTTTTCAAAAGGATGCCATATGTCCTCTTTCATGCTGTTGTTTCTGTTGAGGATCTGGGAGCCTCTTATTAAAAGGCCTAAGGATAAAGAAGTGTACTGGGTGTCCAATCAATGTTTTTTTTATTTCCCGGTTCATTTAAATGATCTCTGGGATTCTAAAATCAATGCCTTAACTGTAATCAATTGTTCACAAGGATGCCATATGTCCTTTTTCATGCTGTTGTTTCTGTTGAGGCTCCAGGAGCCTCTTATAAAAAGGCCTAAGGATAAAGAAGTGTACTGGGTGTCCAGTCAATGTTTTTTTCTATTTCCCGGGTCATATAAATGATCTCTGGGATTCTAAAATCAATGCCTTAACTGTAATCAATTGTTCACAAGGATGCCATATGTCCTCTTTCATGCTTTTGTTTCTGTTGAGGCTCCAGGACCCTCTTATAAAAAGGCCTAAGGATAAAGAAGTGTACTGGGTGTCCAGTCAATGTTTTTTTCTATTTCCCAGGTCATATAAATGATCTCTGGGATTCTAACATCAATGCCTTAACTGTAATCAATTGTTCACAAGGATGCCATATGTCCTCTTTCATGCTGTTGTTTCTGTTGAGGCTCCGGGAGCCTCTTATAAAAAGGCCTAAGGATAAAGAAGTGTACTGGGTGTCCAGTCAATGTTTTTTTCTATTTCCCGGTTCATATAAATGATCTCTGGGATTCTAAAATCAATGCCTTAACTGTAATCAATTGTTCACAAGGATGCCATATGTCCTCTTTCATGCTGTTGTTTCTGTTGAGGCTCCGGGACCCTCTTATAAAAAGGTCTAAGGATAAAGAAGTGTACTGGGTGTCCAGTCAATGTTTTTTTCTATTTCCCGGTTCATATAAATGATCTCTGGGATTCTAAAATCAAAGCCTTAACTGTAATCAATTGTTCACAAGGATGCCATATGTCCTCTTTCATGCTGTTGTTTCTGTTGAGGCTCCAGGACCCTCTTATAAAAAGGCCTAAGGATGAAGAAGTGTACTGGGTGTCCAATCAATTTTTTTATTTCACAGTTGCAAAAAAATTATCTATGGCTTTCTAAAATCTATGCCTTACCTGTCATCTATTGTTCAAAAGGATGCCATATGTCCTCTTTCCTGCTGTTGTTTTTGTTGGGGGTCCGGAACACTATTCTAAAAAGGCTGAAGGAGAACGACCTGTACTGTACTGGGTGTCCAATCCTGTTTTTGTTTTCAATTTCACGGTTTATAATAAATATCACCGTGTAACTAAAATCAATGCCATACCTGTACTCTGTTGTTCAAGAGGATGGCATATGTGGTGTTTCATTATGTTGTGGTTGTTGAGGGTCGTGGCCGTGGGACAGTGTATAAAACAGCTGAAGGAGAACAACCTGTACAGCCTTGCTCCTCTTTTTAGGCAGGCCAGCTCTTTGCATACATGCCCACAGACTCTGTAATGCATGCCTCTTTTAGGGAGAGGTGCAGCCATAATGCAGGGTCAGAACCTCTGCCTGCAACTGTTATACTCGATTTTGCGAAAGGAAGTAACCTTACCATGGTTCCCTGCATGCACGTATTGTTGTTATATTTTGGTGAGGGTAATCATGATGGCCATGTAGACCACCACCGAGAGTCCTGGAATTAACAGGGATGAGATGAAAGTGCTAAGAATAGTACTACTTAAAACAACCGAGTTAGCCATGGGTGTTAATCCATGACCGCTTGGCTTTATTTTTGTTTTGAGTGCGGCTAATCATGCAGGCCATATAGAGCTGCCACCATTCGGTGTTGTATCAGCTATTTAACTAATAAGAACAGAACTACAAAAATACAACCAATGAAGGGCCTTATGAAGACTGAGCCAAGGTTTGATTGTAGTATTTGGTTAGGCTAATCATGATGGCCATGTAGACCACCACCGAGAGTCCTGGAAGTAACAGGGATGAGATTAAAGTGCTAAGAATAGTACTACTTGAAACAACCGAGTTAGCCATGGGTGTTAATCCAAGACCGCTTGGCTTTATTTTTGTTTTGGGTGCGGCTAATCATGCAGGCCATATGGAGCTGCCACCATTCGGTGTTGTATCAGCTATTAAACTAATAAGAACAGAACTACCAAAATACAACCAATGTAGGGCCTTATGAAGACTGAGCCAAGGTTGAATTGTAGTATTTGGTTAGGCTAATCATGATGGCCATGTAGACCACCACCGAGAGTCCTGAAAGTAAAAGGGATGAGATGAAAGTGCTAAGAATAGTACTACTAGAAACAACCGAGTTAGCCATGGGTGTTAATCCAAGAACGCTTGGATTTATTTTTGTTTTGGGTGCGGATAATCATGCAGGCCATATAGAGCTGCCACCATTCGGTGTTGTATCAGCTATAAAAATAATAAGAACTGTACTATCAAAATACAGCCAATGAAGGGCCTATGAAGACTGAGCAAAGGTTGGATTGTAGTATTTTGTTCGGCTAATCATGATGGCCATGTAGACCCCCCGTAACAGGGATGAAAGTGCTAAGAATAGTACTAATTGAAACAACCGAGTTAGCTATGGGTGTTAGTCTAAGACCACTCAGCTTTTTTTTTGGGTTTGGGTGCAGCTAATCATGAAGGCCAGATAGACCTGCCACCATTTGGTGTTGTAACAGGCATTAAACTGCAAAGAACAGTACTACTTAACACAACCTACTTAACATGGGTCCCAGAGCATATGTTTGGTTATTATATTTTGTAAGGGTAATCATGCAGGCCATATAGACCTCCACCGATAGGGTGAGTATGAGTAACAGCTATTAAAATGCTAAGGACATTACTAATTAACACAACATAGTTTCCATGGGTCGCAGACCAAGAGCAGATGTCTTATTATTATATTTTGTATGGGTAATCAGCCAGGCCGTATAGACCTCACCAAATAGGGGGAGTTACAGAGATTAAAGTGCTAAGAATCGTAGTACTTAAAACACAACCTAGTTAAAATGGGTACCAGACCGCATGTCTTATTATTATATTTTTTCAGGGTAATCAGGCAGGCCATATAGACCACCCCCTATAGGGGGGGTAACAGGGATTAAAGTGCTAAGAAAAGTACTAATTAACACAAGTTTGTTATCATGGGTCCAACACCGTGTGTCTTGATGTTATACTTTGTCAGGGTAATCATGCAGGCCATATAGACCTCCCTTGATAGGGGGAGTAACAGAGATTACAATTATAAGAATAGTACTACTTAAACACAACCTAATTACCATGGGTCCAAGACCAGATGTTTTCTTATTATACTTTGTCAGGCTAATCATGCAGGCCATATAGAGCTCCAACAAAAGGGGGGTCTGGTACCAATTTTAACAAGTGATAAGAAAAGTTTTATTTAACACAACAAAATTACCATGGGTCCCAGACTGCGTGTCTTGTTATACTTTGTCAGGGTAATCATAACCGCCATATAGACCTCCACCAATAGGGGGAGTTACAGAGCTGAAAGTGCGAAGAATAGTACTACTTAACACAACCTAGTTGGGTCCAAGACAGCATGTTTAATTATTA
Source organism: Bombina bombina (assembly GCF_027579735.1). Classification (NCBI taxonomy): domain Eukaryota; kingdom Metazoa; phylum Chordata; class Amphibia; order Anura; family Bombinatoridae; genus Bombina; species Bombina bombina. The sequence continues at coordinate 1,042,309,501 of NC_069500.1, read as the reverse complement.
GACTTTATCAGGGTAATTATATATCTAACAAATCTATCTATTTCTCTTCTATCGATTCTATCTAACTATCAATCTATGTATATCTATCTATCCTATCTATCAATCTATCTTCTGTCCGGGATGTTTTGCGACAGCCACTTGTGTTTCTGCCAAATTTGAAGTAGGAGGACAGAAAAATCATCTTCTTCCATCTCCCGGTTCCACAGATGAAGGCCATATAGACATCATCTGATAGGGGGGGTAACAGGTTGTAGTAAAATGTTAAGAATATTACTACTTAACACACCACGGGTCACAGACCACATGTCTTATTGTTATACTCTGTCAGGGAAATTATATATATTTCAAATCAATTTATTTATATATCAAATCGATCGAACTATCAAACGTATCGATCAAATGTAGATTGCATCTATTGATCGATGTAATTCGTATCTATAAAATGTATATTGCATATTTTGGTTGATGTCATTAGTATCTATAAAATGTATATTGCATCTTTGATTCGATAACATTCGTATCTATCAAATGTATATTGCATCTATTGATCGATGTAATTCGTATCGATCGAATGTATATTGCATCTATTGAGCTATGTACAGTGTATCGATCATATGTATACCCTTACACTACCTGATAGATACGACATCATAACTGATGTTTTAAAGCACGTTATTGCAAACAATTTGGGAATGTTAGTTGATTTAGGCCCATTATGGGTTAAAAGCAGACTCTGCATAAACTATGTAATTTTCCATGGGAGTTTTGCAATGGATCCCCCTCCAGCATGCCACAGTCCAGGTGTTAGTACCCTTGAAACAACTTTTCCATCACTATTGTGGCCAGAAAGAGTCCTTGTAGGTTTTAAAGTTTGCCTGCCTATTGAAATCAATGGCGGTTCGAAAATTTTAGGTTCGCGACATCACTATTTATTGCATCTAGGCCAATTTATGTATATTGTAATTTTGTTATATTTTCATTACTTAAAGGGACATGAAACACATTTTTTTTTCTTTCGTGATTCGGATAGAGAACACAAATTTAAACAACATTCCAATTTCCTTCTATTAGCTAATTTGCTTCAATCTTAAAATATCCTTTGTTAAAAAATAGCAATGCACGTGGGTAAGCCAATCACACGAGGCATCTAGGTGCAGCTGCCAATCAGCAGCGACTGAGCATATTTAGATATGCTTTTCAACAAATGAGATCAAGAGAATGAAGCAAATTAGATAATCAAAGTAAAATGAAAAGTTGTTTAAAATTGCATGCTCTTTTTAAAGCATGAAAGAAAAAAGTTGGGTTTCATGTACCTTTAAACAGACATAAAATCAAAATATGTATGAGTGAATTTCAAATTTGAAGGAAGAATTTTTGGAATATACTTGTATTAGCAAAATTGCTTCTAGTAAAATATTAAATGTTTAGCAGCATAAATATGTATGCTGTGCATGCACTGTGCACCCTAATTTAAAGGGACAGTCTACACCTTAGTCATCTTAAAGTCTTACCTTAGATTAAGCTGCAAATAGTCTCCTGCACCTTTCCTATATCATGCAGCAGGAACGGTAAAACTGTTATTTTGCAATGAATATTGTTTCTGGCCAGTTTGAAATGGCTGCCAAGCTCAACCCACTGATGGCATCACAATCTGGGCTGCATATTGCTTCCAATCAATAAAGGCTCACTAATTGGATTCAACAGACTTTCAATGCTATTCAGCAGAGTGCATAGGTGCAGCCCAGATCATGATGTCATCAGTGGGTGGAACTTGGCAGACATTTTAAACTGGCCAGAAAAAATATCAATTTCAAAATAACTGTTTTACTGTTCCTGCTGCATGATATAGAAAATGTACAGGAGACTATTTGCAGCTTAATCTAAGGTAAGACTTTAAGATGACCGGGAAATAAAATGACTGTGCCTGCACATACCAGATGCACACTGTCTTGCAAGTCCTGGGACTAGTATCTCTTTACAATGTGGTGTGAATACTTGAAAAATTCCAAGGTAAATATTTTCCTTTTTTACATAGAGATGTTCAGGGGATATTTAGTCAGTTTTTTACAGCTATGCTTCATCACTTTCAAGTGCTTCAACATTTGGGGATCATGTGCTTTTAATTTCCGCTGACTCTAGGAGTGGGCCTGGTAGTTGAAAATCAAGATTTACTGGACAAAGCACCTTTTCGATGTTGACCATTGTGCCTTCTTAAATATTTCGGGACACAAACGTTTGTGCGCAAGCGATAAACAAAATGTATTCTTACCTGATGAATTTATTTATTTCCGGATATGGTGAGTCCACGGCTTGAGTAAATACTCTTGGGAATATCACTCCTGGCCAGCAGGAGGAGGCAAAGAGCACCACAGTTAAACTGTTAAGTATCACTCACTTACCCACAACCCCCAGTCATTTGACTGAAGGGAAATTGAGAAAAAGGAGTTACACAAGATGTAGAGGTGTCTGAGGTTATAGTCAAAAGAACAACTGTCTTAAAATAAAGGGTGGGGCCGTGGACTCACCATATCTTGAAATAAATACATTTATCAAGTAAGCATGAATTTTGTTTTTCTTTCCAATACTCAAGCTAGAGGACACCGATAAATAGGGAGGGACAAGACAGGCAGTCCTAAACAAAAGGCACCACCACTTGAAGAACCTTTCTCCCAAAAGAAGCCACAACCGAGGCAAAAGTATAAAATTTGGAAAATTTGGAAAATTTGGAAAAAGTACGTAGAGAAGGCCAAATTGCAGCCTTGCAAATTTGTTTCACAGAAGCTTCATTTTTTAAGCCCAAGAAGAGGAAACAGCTCTTGTAGAATGAGTCGTAAATCTCTCAGGAGGCTGCTGTCCTGCAGCCTCATAAGCCAAACGAATTATACTTCATAACCAAAAATAAAGAGTAGTAGCAGTAGCTTTCTAACCTTTACGTTTCCCAGAGAAACAGACAAAGAGGGCAGAGGACTGGCAAACTATCCTTAGTCACCTGTAAGTAGAATTTAAGAGCACGTACAACAAAGAGCACGTATAACAAATGTTCTTTGGAAGAAGAAGGATTAGGACACAGAGAAGGAACAACAATTTCCAACATTATATTTCTATTAGAAACAACCTTAGGAAGGAAACCTAACTTAGTACGAAGAACTGCCTTATCGGTATAAAAAATAAGATAAGGGGAATCACACTGCAGAGCTGAGAGTTCCGAGACTCTTCGAGCAGAAGAGATAGCAACAAGAAACAAAACTTTCCAAGATAACTTTCCAAGATAACAATTTAATGTATATGGAATGCAACGGCTCAAACAGAGCCAGCTGTAAAACTTTAAGAATGAGGTTAATTCTCCAAGGAGGAGCAACAGACTTAAAGACATGCCTGATTTTGACCAACGCCTGACACTAAGATTGCACATCTGGCACATCCGCCAAATGTTTATGTAGTAAAATAGATAAAGCAGAAATCTAACCCTGATAGGCAATCCCTTTTCCAGGCCTTCCTGAAGAAAAGATAAAATTCTAAGAATTCTTATTCTACTCCAAGAGTAGCCCTTGGATTCACACCAATAAAGATATTTACGCCATATCTTATGATAAATCTTTCTAGTAACAGGCTTGCAAGGCTGAATCATGGTCTCAATGACCGACTCAGAAAAAACACGCTTAGTCAGAATTAAGGGTTCAATCTCCATGCAGTCAGTTTCAGAGAAAAGAGATTTGGATGAAAGAAGGGACCCTGAATCAGGAGGTCCTTCCTCTAAGGTAATCTCCAAGGTGGGAGAGATGACAGCTCCACTAGGTCTGCAAACCAGATCCTGCGAGGCCACACAGGGGCTATTAAAATCACAGATGCCCTCACCTGTTTCATACAAGCAATGACTCATGGAAGGAGAGCAAATGGAGGAAACAGGTATGCCAACCTGAAAACCCAAGAAACTGCCAGAGCATCTACCAGAACGGCTTGCAGATCTCTTGACCTTAAACCTACCTTGGAAGCTTGGCGTTCTAATGGGACGCTATCAGAGCTAACTATAGAATCCCCCATTTGAGGACTAAGCTGGAAAACACCTCCGGATGGAGTTCCCACACCCCAGGATGAAAAGTCTGTCTGCTCAGGAAATCCGCTTCCCAGTTGTCTATTCCTGGAATGTGGATGGCAGATAGACAGCAATTTTGGGTCTCTGCCTACTGAAGAATCCAAGTAACCTCCTTCATGGCTAAGGAACTACAAGTTCCTCCCTGGTGATTGATGTAAGCCACAGAGGATATGTTGTCTGACTGGAACCTGATAAACTGGGCTGAGGACAACTGAGACCAAGCAAAAAGAGCATTGTAAATAGCCCTCAACTCCAAGATAATGATGAGAAGAGCAGACTCCTCCCGAATCCAAGTTCCAGAATGCTCCCCAGCCCAGCATGCTGGCATCCATGGTCACGATAACCTAGGAAGGTCTCCGAAAGCATGTGCCCTGAGACAGATGTTCCTGAGAAATCCACCATGGGAGAGAGTCCCCTGATGACTGATCTAACTTTATTATCTGAGATAAATCTGCATGGTCACCTGCACAACTGGAGAGCTCTCAAATGGAATTGAGCAAAAGGCATGATGTCCATGAAAGCCACCATCAGACCGATTACCTTCATACATTGAGCCACTGAAGGATAAGCAGTAGCCTGAAGAGAGAGGCAATAGGAAATGATTTTGTTTTTCCTGACGTCTGTCAGAAAACTCTTCATCAATAGAGAATCTATTATGGTCCCTAAGAACACTACTCTTGTAGCAAGGGAAAGGGAGCTTTTTTCCAGATTCACATTCCATCCTTGGGAATGAAGAAAAGACAACAATATCTCAGTGTGAGATTTTGCTTGTTGAAAAGATGGAACCTGAACCAATACGTTGTTCAGGTAGGGTGCTACAGCAATTCCACGAGAACGGATCACTGCCAAAAGAGCCCCCAGAACCTTTGAAATTTTTTTGGGAGGCGTGGCTAAACCGGATGGAAGGGCCACGAACTGGAAATGTTTGTCCAGAAAGGCAAATTTTAGGAATCTGTGATGGTCCCTGTGAATAGGAACATTAAGATGCGCATCCTTAAGGTCAATGGTTGTCATGAACTGACCCTCTTGTTCTAAAGGAAGAACGGAGCGTATAGTCTCCATCTTGCAGGATGGAACTTTGAGAAACTTGTTTAGACACTTCAAGTCTAGAATTGGATGGAAAATTCCCTCTTTTTTTGGGAACCAAAAATAGGCTGGAGAAGAACCTGAGACCCTGTTTCTGCACTGGAACTGGAACTATCACTCCCAGGGAGGAAAGATGTTATATACATTTCAAAATCGCCTCTCTCTTTATCTGGTCTGCAGATAATCTTGATAGATGGAATCTGCCTCTGGGAGGAAAAGTCTTGAATTCCAATTTGTAACTCTGGGATATTATGCCCACAGTTCAGGGATCTGGGAAATCTCGTATCCAGGCTTGGGAGAACTGAGAATGTCTGCCCCCCACCTGATCCGATTCCGGATCGGGGGCAAACCCTTCATGCTGATTTGGAATCAGCTGCGGGTTTCTTTGATTGTTTACCCTTGTTCCAAGACTGATTGCGTTTTCAAGAAGACTTGGATTGTTCCTGCTTGGAAGAAGAAGGGGAAAGCTTTCCCCTGAAGTTACGAAAGGAACGAAAATTACTCTGATGTCCTTTAGGCCTATTCTTATTATCTTGAGGTAGAAAAGATCCTTTTCCACCCATAATATCAGAGATAATTTCTGCCAAACCGGGTCTAAACAAGGTTTTGCCCTTGTAAGGAATCGCCAGAAGCTTGACTTTAGAGGAAATGTACACAGACCAGAATTTCAACCATAACGACCTGTGGACTAGGACAGCGAAAGTAGAAGTTTTAGCTCCTAGTCTAACAACCTGTAAAATGGCATCTGCAATAAAGGAATTGGCCAATTTAAGAGCTTTAATCCTATGTTGAATTTCATCCAAGGAAGTCTCTACTTGAAGAGATTCAGACAAGGCGTTGAACCAATAAGATGCCACACTAGTCACAGTGGCAATACACACCGCAGGTGTGTATTGCCACTGTGAAGACACCTTCTTCAAGCAGTGGTACAGGAAGAAGTCTGCATCCTTCAAGAAAAACATGATTTTCATGCAGGACAATGCTCCATCATACGAGTCCAAGTACTCCACAGAGTGGCTGGCAAGAAAGGGTATAAAAGAAAAAAATCTAATGACATGGCCTCCTTGTTCACCTGATCTGAACCCCATTGAGAACCTGTGGTCCATCATCAAATGTGAGATTTACAAGGAGGGAAAACAGTACACCTCTCTGAACAGTGTCTGGGAGGCTGTGGTTGCTGTTGCATGCAATGTTGATGGTGAACAGATCAAAACACTGACAGAATCCATGGATGTCAGGCTTTTGAGTGTCCTTGCAAAGAAAGGTGGCTATATTGGTCACTGATTTGTTTTTGTTTTGTTTTTGAATGTCAGAAATGTATATTTGTGAATGTTGAGATGTTATATTGGTTTCACTGGTAAAAATAATTGAAATTGGTATATATTTGTTTTTGTTAAGTTGCCTAATAATTATGCACAGTAATAGTCACCTGCACACACAGATATCCCCCTAAAATAGCTACAACTAAAAACAAACTAAAAACTACTTCCAAAACTATTCAGCTTTGATATTAATGAGTTTTTTGGGTTCATTGAGAACATGGTTGTTGTTCAATAATAAAATGAATCCTCAAAAATACAACTTGCCTAATAATTCTGCACTCCCTGTATATGTATTTACAGAAATATATACACATTTAAAGAAATATATATATATATATATATATATATATATATATATATATATATATATACATACATATGTACACATTTATATATAATTCATATTTATGCAAGTATTCCAAGAAAGGGCACTCACAGGGCTTGACAGTAGAAAAAACTATGTCACGGACTGGCGTTTGGAAACGCTAAGTTGCTACATTAACGGATACAGATTGTCTTGAAAAAGGCTAGATGTATAGCCGAAACGTTGTACATGTGGTTTAAGGAGTCACCCAGGCACTGGATGAGCTACGACTAAAGGGAGTGAGTGCATGAAAAGTGCATATATATATATATATATATATATATATATAATATATATATATATATATATATATATATATATATATATATAGGTATAGCTATATATTGTACTAAAATACTATCAGATATAGGTAGAAATATGTATTTATGAATAAATAGAACATATTCTATGTGAAGAACATTGGAATGGGAAATATGCATATTTTCATGTCGGGTTAGCATACTTGAAAATATACGGTCAGGTTAGTGCATTTAAGAATATGTGGTCAGGTTAGTACATTTGAGAATATGTGAGTAGGGTGATTTTTTTCCACTTTTTTTTCTTCATTGATTTCTATGGGAGAATAGGTTACTGCGCGCATGATATTCTAATTGCGCTAGAAGAAAGGTGTTTGCTCATGTCAAGTAAGCACAAAACGTTTACTTCTAGCACATTTAGCACTCTAGTATAAGTGCTAAATAGCGCTCCACTTGTAATCTGGCACTTCATGGGTATTATATTGAGAGTGTAAAATCACTCTAAAGTGTGAGCTTTATTACAGCCTTTAACTGCACTTGGGGCATTTAGATCTCTTTAAATCAAATGCAAACCGTAGATGGCAAGAAATATATGGCTTCAGGTCTTTCATTAATGAACATGTTTGATGCAAGCCTGATGAAGTAAGCATGTGTAATTTATTTAAAATATCTTCCTGTGTGACAAGCACCAAAGCCTTTAATTAATGCCTCTTTAAGATAAAGGGAATGAGGCTGGAGATGAGCTAATACCATAGGTAAATGTCTCATGGATTTTCTGAAAGCCAAGTAAATAGAGATGGTGATTCTATTTTTATCTGCACAGAAAGAAATGTTGAAATTCTGCAGAAGTAGAAAGGGTAAAGCTTATACATATATCTTGTTAGAATTCCTATTAAGTGCAAAGAGCCAGTTTAGAGATGAAAATAGATATTTAAATAAAGTTTTAATGCTTAAACATGTGAAAAAGATTTCACCCAATTTATTTATCAAGAAATGATCTCCAATTGTATTGTCAGATCATTTTCCTAATATTGTTTTGAAATAAAATATAATTGTAACAAAGCTTGAATTTATTGTTAAATGCATCTTAGAACAGGATGAGACCATGGGGCCTCCTTATCAAGCCGTCAACTGTGCTGCATTCGCCGGCACCAATACGCTCGCCTGACATCGCCTAACTTCACTGCCGCGGACCTGAATACGTTCTCCATATTTAACAAAAAAGTTGTCAAAAAGCTGGTATTTAGAGTTCACAGAAGGGCTGCGTTAGGCTTTAAAAAGGGAGTGTATAGCATATTTACCGCCACAGCAACTCTCAATACCAGTGGTGCTTACAGACGCGGCTAACTTAAAAAACGTGCTCGTGCACGATTCCCCCATAGGAAACAATGGGGCCGTTTGAGCTGAAAAAAAACCTAACACCTGCAAAAAAGCAGCGTTCGGCTCCTAACGCAGCCCCATTGTTTACTATGGGGAAACACTTACTATGTCTGCACCTAACACCCTAACATGTACCCCGAGTCTAAAAACCCTAACCTTACACTTATTAACCTCTAATCTGCCGCCCCGCTATCGCTGACGCCTGCATATTATTATTAACCCCTAATCTGCCGCTCCGTACACCGCCGCAACCTACGTTATCCCTATGTACCCCTAATCTGCTGCCCCTAACACCGCTGACCCCTATATTATATTTATTAACCCCTAATCTGCCCCCCACAATGTCACCGCCAGCTACCTACAATAATTAACTCCTAATCTGCCGACCGGACCTCACTGCTACTATAATAAATGTATTAACCCCTTATCCGCCTCACTCCCGCCTCAATAACCCTATAATAAATAGTATTAACCCCTAATCTGCCCTCCCTAACATCGCCGACAGCTAACTTCAAGTATTAACTCCTAATCTGCCGACCGGACCTCACCGCTACTCTAATAAATTTATTAACCCCTAAAGCTAAGTCTAACCTTAACACTAACACCCCCCTACGTTAAATATAATTTAAATCTAACAAAATAAATTAACTCTTATTAAATAAATTATTCCTATTTAAAGCTAAATATTTACCTGTAAAATAAACCCTAATATTGCTACAATATAACGAATAATTATATTGTAGCTATTTTAGGATTAATATTTATTTTACAGGAAACTTTGTATTTATTTTAACCAGGTACAATAGCTATTAAATAGTTATTTACTATTTAATAGCTACCTAGTTAAAATAATTCCAAAATTACCTGTAAAATAAATCCTAACCTAAGTTACAATTAAACCTAACACTACAATATCAATAAATTAATTAAATAAACTGTGTAGTATCTCACAAGGAGATAAAAAGGCGCGCTGTTTATATATATTAAAAAACAAAGTATGACAAAACATAAAAAATGGATCTATGATCCCAGAGAGTATAATGTTCTCACAATAAGCCACTTGGTCTTGATCTTCGTCGAGTGCTCTCGCTCAGTCCACTGCTTAAATAATAGTGGATGGCAGACTGTAGTATAGGCTGTTCTTCTGTGTAGGCAGCTCCTCTTGTTCCCAGAGAGCAGGGGTGTAACAATATTTGTGGTACTGTTCTGTGACCAGTACTATCTCGCCTGCTAGCACTTTAATCAGTGGCTAGTACACTGTTGGATGCGATCCTTCCCGGAACTGATCCTTGGATAAGGGAATCGTGCTGTGAGCGTTTCTCTGTTCAGCTATTCCCATGTGTTGTTCAGTTAAGTTAAAAACTCATAAAAAAGTGCACAACTTCCAGGTTTTTAAAAGAAAACTTTAAAAGGCTTTATTATAACGCGTTTCTCAACCACCAAGGGTCGTTTCTTCAGATATCAAAGCGAATAAAAAAAATGTTACAAGTTGGTACAATTTATACACATTTGTTTGATTAAAAAAGGAAGTTGTCACAAAGTTGCAAACCAATGAGAAAACATTACATGATTCAACTGAGCAAGCCGAATAAAAGGCTTGACAGGTGTTACAATTAGTGTGAATTTGCACAGCATGGAAAAGTCATGATTTTAGAAATACAAACAGCTGTAAACTTTAGTTGAAAAAGAGAGGCCTTCGATTTAACAATACTAAATGTTTAAAAAGAAAAAGATACAATCAGAGTTTCTAGGTTCCAATTTGGAATGGTTACAGTTGACACAAAATGTTATGAAAAACAATGTACCATAAGAAAACATATATATAATGTCGATGCCATAATATGATAGATTAAAAAATAATAAACCAAAATGCTCTGTCTTTGTGCTGTATGCTGCAAAGGATTATTTGCATATGAGTGATGCAAATGTGTAAGAAATAATCTGATAGAAATAGTATATTCGTTAATACAAGGAAGAGGTTGAGTGATGTTGATGTATGAACTTGTGTATCAATATTGCTAGTGTGTGATAGCTAACCTAACTAAAAATTTTTTGTGTGTTAATTGACACGAGGAAGAGACTAACATAGTCAATTATAGACATCTATTCCTTAAACGTTGAACGATGTGCCCCATGGACATTTTTTATTAATCCTTATTTTTGTTGTTGTTACACATAAATTTAAAAATTGTCCATTTCAGTAAAATGTCTGTTATATGGGAAACAGTAATGCATTCTGAAGTATCTTATTGCTTTTAACTATATTAGGTATTGATAATAATACCTTTTTGATCTAATCTATCAACAGTAATGTATTCTTAGATATCATGTTACTTTAGACTATATTAGGTATTGGTAAAATATACCTTTTTAGTCTGATCTGTAAATTATATTGTCAGTTGTAACCTAGACAATATATGAGGTGAAATTTGCATGGTTGAACGGAAAAATTTATGATTTTGTTCGTTCCTTTTTATTTATATTTGGTTTGTGGTAATATTCCAGTGCAGAATCCAGATTATTGAAACATATCTCGGATTGTTTGTATAAATATCTGATATTTTGTGATTATATTTATAAGAAAATGTTGTGAATATATTGAGTGTATAATAGACACAGATGATGACAGAGTCTTACTATTGTGGGAACATGTAAAGTGTAGAAAATATTTGTCTTAAAAATGTGTGTCTCTCAAAAAAGAGTTTGGGATCTATATTTTATCTTGATGACAGTATGTAGACTATAATATTAGTGGTATATATAGTATATGAGAGTAATCAAGGTGTATGTGTAATATGTATGAATATTCAGATGTTAGTATGTCCATGATAGATGGATGCACAAGAGGATTTAAAAATTATATCTATCATAGCAGACAAATAGATGTGTTGGTCTCTAATTTAAAAGAATGGGAATTTGTGTTGAGTAGTAAAGAGTGTATCTGTAATAATATGTGAATGTGTTGATCTGTTATGCAACAAATGACAATAGGTGTATATGAACGAAAAAAGGAATGAAGATGTATTGGTAGAATGTGTGCTGCATTAAGAGATGTATCAATGTTTGATGGTTAGGGGGAAGGTTGGCTTGTTGTAATGGTTAGGGGGAAGGCTGGCTTGCTGTGGCCATGTTAAGATCAAGGTCAATTAAAAGCTGCCAGATCTAGATTGGCATTCAATCCCAATGGATATAGTGTTCTTAACCGGTATATCCAGAATGTTTCTCGTTGTCTTAATTTGAGTAATCTATTGTAATCATTGTTTTTAGGGACAAAATCAATCGGAATGTATTTATAAATGTAAGGATTTCCATTGTGTTTTTTCAGGCAATGATGGGGTATGCTATGTTTAATGTTCTTTTTCTTACTATTCTTGCAATTTCGATGATGTTCCCCCCATCTCGTACGTAGTGTTCTTGAGGTACGGCCTACATACTGGAGGCCGCATATGCACTCCATAAGGTATACTGTATAAGAAGATTCACAGTTAAAGAAAATGGGAATCTGAAAATTTTCTCCTGTAACTGTAGATTTGAAATTCTTTATGCCAGATTTGATAATTTTGCATGTTCCACAACCTGATTTACCACATTTATACATCCCACATAAGCCAAATAAACCTTTGTTTCGTATTTGAGTGTGATTTTTGTTTTCCCTCTGAATATGTTTGACTTTTTTACTTGGAGCTAGTTTGCTTCTTATTGTGGGTGCTCTCCTGTAAACTATTGTAGGTTTGTCTTTAACCAGATGTTTTAGTATAGGATCTCTTAGGATGATGTGCCAATGTTTATATAATATATGTTCTAATTGTTGAAAATCAGAATTGAATTGTGTTATAAACAGAGTCTCTCTCATCATTGTGTTGTGTGATTTACTATTATCTTTTGTGTTAGCAAGAGTGTCCTCTCTGTTTATTTGTGATGCTTTTTCTAAAGCCCTATCAAGTAAATATCGGGGGTATTCTTTTTCTAAGAACCTATTGTATAAGATTTTGCTTTGTTCCAAAAAAATGTTATGGTCTGTGCAATTGCGTCTGATCCTTTGGAATTGGCTATAAGGGATGTTGCGTAACCACTTTTTGTGGTGGTTGCTGTTATAGTTAAGAAAGCTGTTACTGTCAACGTCTTTGAAATACGTTTTTGACTTAATTTGATTGTTATCAATGCTTAAATACAGATCTAAATATTCAATATTGGATGTTTGTATGTTGGCTGTGAATTCGATGCCCATGTCGTTTTGATTAAGATAATCTATGAAATTCAATGCTGTAGTGTTGTCCCCCCCCCAAAGAAAAATCAAATCATCTATATAGCGGCCATAGAAGACCAGGCTTGCCCCCAAGTCTGCCGAGTATATATATTAAATTAAATAAACTACCTACAATTATCTACAATTAAACCTAACACTACATTATCAATAAATTAATTAAATAAACTACCTACAATTAGCTACAATTAAACCTAACACTACACTATCAATAAATTAATTAAATACAATACCTACAAATAAATACAATTAAATAAACTAACTAAAGTACAAAAAATAAAAAAGAACTACGTTACAAAAAATAAAAAAATATTTACAAATATTAGAAAAATATTACAACAATTTTAAACTAATTACACCTACTCTAAGCCCCCTAATAAAATAACAAAGCCCACCAAAATAAAAAAATGCCCTACCCTATTCTAAATTAAAAAAGTTCAAAGTTCTTTTACCTTACCAGCCCTCAAAAGGGCCTTTTGCGGGGCATGCCCCAAAGAAAACTGCTCTTTTGCCTGTAAAAGAAAAATACAACCCCCCCCAACATTAAAACCCACCACCCACATACCCCTAATCTAACCCAAAAACCCCTTAAAAAAACCTAACACTACCCCCCTGAAGATCATCCTACCTTGAGTCGTCTTCACTCAGCCGAGCCACCGATGGAACTGAAGAGGAGATCCAGAGCGGCAGAAGTGATCCTCCAAGGGGCGCTGAAGAAATCTTCCATCCGATGAAGTGATCCTCCAAGCGGCGCTGAAGAAGTCTTCCATCCGATGAAGTGATCCTCCAAGCTGAGCTGAAGAAGTCTTCCATCCAGCAGGATGTTCCGCGTCGGAGGTCTGCAAGATGGATCCTGAAGAAAGAAGATTGAAGACCCCGCTTGGAAGATGACATCGCCCGGATGGAAGACTTCTTCAGCGCCGCTTGGAGGATCACTTGATCGGATGGAAGACTTCTTCAGCGCCGCTTGGAGGATCACTTCATCGGATGGAAGATTTCTTCAGCGCCCCTTGGAGGATCACTTCTGCCGCTCTGGATCTCCTCTTCAGTTCCATCGGTGGCTCGGCTGAGTGAAGACGACTCAAGGTAGGATGATCTTCAGGGGGGTAGTGTTAGGTTTTTTTAAGGGGGGTTTGGGTTAGATTAGGGGTATGTGGGTGGTGGGTTTTAATGTTGGGGGGGGGTTGTATTTTTCTTTTACAGGCAAAAGAGCAGTTTTCTTTGGTACATGCCCCGCAAAAGGCCCTTTTGAGGTCTGGTAAGGTAAAAGAGCTTTGAACTTTTTTAATTTAGAATAGGGTAGGGCATTTTTTTATTTTGGGGGGCTTTGTTATTTTATTAGGGGGCTTAGAGTAGGTGTAATTAGTTTAAAATTGTTGTAATATTTTTCTAATGTTTGTAAATATTTTTTTATTTTTTGTAACTTAGTTCTTTTTTATTTTTTGTACTTTAGTTAGTTTATTTAATTGTATTTATTTGTAGGTATTGTATTTAATTAATTTATTGATAGTGTAGTGTTAGGTTTAATTATAGATAATTGTAGGTAGTTTATTTAATTAATTTATTGATATTGTAGTGTTAGGTTTAATTGTAACTTAGGTTAGGATTTATTTTACAGGTAATTTTGGAATTATTTTAACTAGGTAGCTATTAAATAGTAAATAACTATTTAATAGCTATTGTACCTGGTTAAAATAAATACAAAGTTGCCTGTAAAATAAATATTAATCCTAAAATAGCTACAATATAATTATTTGTTATATTGTAGCTATATTAGGGTTTATTTTCCAGGTTTTTAGCTTTAAATAGGAATAATGTATTTAATAAGAGTTAATTTATTTCGTTAGATTTAAATTATATTTAATTTAGGGGGGTGTTAGTGTTAGGTTTAGACTTTAGCTTTAGGGGTTAATAAATTTATTAGAGTAGCGGTGAGGTCCGGTCGGCAGATTAGGGGTTAATACTTGAAGTTAGCTGTCGGCGATGTTAGGGAGGGCAGATTAGGGGTTAATACTATTTATTATAGGGTTATTGAGGCGGGAGTGAGGCGGATTAGGGGTTAATCCATTTATTATAGTAGCAGTGAGGTCCGGTCGGCAGATTAGGGGTTAATAATTGTAGGTAGCTGGCGGCGACATTGTGGGGGGCAGATTAGGGGTTAATAAATATAATATAGGGGTCGGCGGTGTTAGGGGCAGCAGATTAGGGGTACATAGGGATAACGTAGGTGGCGGCGGTGTGCGGTCGGCAGATTAGGGGTTAAATATTTTTAATAGAGTGGCGGCGATGTGTGGGGGTCTCGGTTTAGGGGTGCATAGGTAGTTTATGGGTGTTAGTGTACTTTAGAGCACAGTAGTTAAGAGCTTTATGAACCGGCGTTAGCCCAGAAAGCTCTTAACTCCTGACTTTTTTCTGCGGCTGGAGTTTTGTCGTTAGATTTCTAACGCTCACTTCAGCCACGACTCTAAATACCGACGTTAGAATGATCCCATTGAAAAGATAGGATACGCAAATGGCGTAGGGGGATCTGCGGTATGGAAAAGTCACGGCTGCAAAGTGAGCGTTAGACCCTTTCCTGACTGACTCCAAATACCAGCGTGCGGCCAAAACCAGCGTTAGGAGCCTCTAACGCTGGTTTTGACGGCTAACGCCAAACTCCAAATCTAGGCGTAAGTTACAAAAATAACCAACACTAAGTTACACAAAAAAATAAACACTAAGTTACAAAAAAGAAAAAAGAAATGATCAAAGCTTTAAACTAATTACACCTAATCTAAGGGCCCTATGAAAATAAAAAAGCCCCCCCAAAATAAAAAAAACCCTAGCCTACAACAAACTACAAATAGCCCTTAAAAGGTCCTTTTGAGGGGAATTGCCCCAAAGTAATCAGCTCTTTTACCTGTAAATAAAAAATACAAATACCCCCAACTGTAAAACCCACCACCCACACAACCAACCCCCCAAATAAAAAGCTAATCTGAAAAAATCTAAACTCCCCATTGCCCTGAAAAGGGCATTTGGATGGACATTGCCCTTAAAAGGGCATTTAGCTCTATTGCAGCCCAAGACCTAATCTAAAACTAAAACCCACCCAATAAACCCTTAAAAAATCCTAACACTAACCCCAGAAGATTTACTTACAGTTTTGAAGATCCGACATCTATCCTCCAAGAAGCCGGGAGAAGTCCTCAACGAAGCGGCCGAAGTCTTCATCCAAGCCCGCAGAAGTCTTCACCCAGACGGCATCTTCTATCTTCATCCATCCGGCGTGGAGCGGCTCCATCTTCAAGACATCCGACGCGGAGCATCCTCTTCTTTCCGATGACTACCGACGAATGAAGGTTCCTTTAACCCCTTAATGACCACAGCACTTTTCCATTTTCTGTCCATTTGGGACCAAGGCTATTTTTACATTTTTGCAGTGTTTGTGTTTAGCTGTAATTTTCCTCTTACTCTTTTACTGTACCCACACATATTATATACCGTTTTTCTCGCCATTAAATGGACTTTCTAAAGATACCATTATTTTTATCATATCTTATCATTTACTATAAAAGAAAATATAAAATATGAGGAAAAAATGGAAAAAAACACACTTTTTCTAACTTTGTCCCCCAAAATCTGTTACACATCTACAACCACCAAAAAACACCCATGCTAAATAATTTCTAAATTTTGTCCAGAGTTTAGAAATACCCAATGTTTACACGTTCTTTGCTTTTTTTTGCAAGTTATAGGGCAATAAATATAAGTAGCACTTTGCTATTTCCAAACCACTTTTTTTCAAAATGAGCGCTAGTTACATTGGAACCCTGATATCTGTCAGGAATACCTGAATATCCCTTGACATGTATATATTTTTTTTTAGAAGACATCCCAAAGTATTGATCTAGGCCCATTTTGGTATATTTCATGCCACCATTTCACCACCAAATGCGATCAAATAAAAAAAATTGTTCACTTTTTCACAAATTTTTTCACAAACTTTAGGATTCTCACTGAAATTATTTACAAACAGCTTGTGCAATTATGGCATAAATGGTTGTAAATTTTTCTCTGGAATCCCCTTTGTTCAGAAATAGCAGACATATATGGCTTTGACGTTGCTTTTTGGTAATTAGAAGGCCGCTAAATGCCACTGCGCACCATGCGTGTATTATGCACAGCAGGGAAGGGGTTAATAAGGGAGCATGTAGGGAGCTTTTTGGGGTAATTTTAGCTTTAGTGTAGTGTAGTAGACAACCCAAAGTATTGATCTACGCCCATTTTGGTATATTTCATGCCACCATTTCACCACCAAATGCGATCAAATAAAAAAAATTGTTCACTTTTTCACAAATTTTTTCACAAACTTTAGGATTCTCACTGAAATCATTTACAAACATTTTGTGCAATTATGGCACAAATGGTTGTAAATGCTTCTCTGGGGTCTCCTTTGTTCAAAAATAGCAGACATATATGGATTTGGTGTTGCTTTTTGGTAATTAGAAGGCCGCTAAATGCCACTGCGCACAACACGTGAATTATGCCCAGCAATGAAGGGGTTAATTAGGTAGCTTGTATGGAGTTTGCAGGGTTAATTTTAGCTTTAGTGTAGAGATCAGCTTCCCACCTGACACATCAGACCCCCTGATCCCTCCCAAAGAGCTCTCTTTCCTCCCCCACCCCAAAAATTGTCGCCGCCATCTTAAGTACTGGCAGAAAGTCTGCCAGTACTAAAATAAAAGGTATCCTTTTTTTATATATAGCATATTTACATATGCTGCTGTGTAAGATTCCCCCCTTAGCCCCCAACCTCCCTGATCCTCCCCAATACAGCTCTCTAACCCTCCCCCTCTGCCTTATTGGGGGCCATCTTGGGTACTGGCAGCTGTCTGCCAGTACCCAGTTTGCATGTAAAAATGTCTATTTTTTTTTAATTTTTGTTTTTTCTGCAGTGTAGCTTCCCCCCCCCAAGACTAATCCCCCACCCCCTCCCAGATCCCTTAGATTACTTTATTCAGGGATTTTATCCCTCCTTTCTCCCCATAATAAAAAAACCCTTTCTGTAGTGTAAGTGGTTCCCACCCGCTCCCTCCCCGTGCACGCGCCCGCCCACCCCCCCCCGTGCACGCGCGCGCGCCCGTGCGTGCCCCCGGCGATACCGCCCCCGATCCCGCCCCCCTCTTTTACCAAGAAGCCATCGATGGCCGCCCACCCACCTCCCACTTCAGCTCCCACCCACCAACGAATGCGGCCATCGATGTCCGGTGCAGAGAGGGCCACAGAGTGGCTCTCTCTGCACCGGAGGGGTAAAAAATGTTATTGCAGGATGCCTCAATATCGAGGCATCCTGCAATAACCGGAAAACAGCTGGAAGTGATCAGGATCGCTTCCAGCTGCTTTCCACACTGAGGAAGTGCAGGGTACGTTCTCAGGCGTTAACTGCCTTTTTTCTGAGGACGTACCCTGCACGTCCTCAGTCGTTAAGGGGTTAAATGACGTCATCCAAGATGGCGTCCCTTAGATTCAGATTGGCTGATAGAATTCTATCAGCCAATCGGAATTAAGGTTGAAAAAATCCTATTGGCTGTTGAAATCAGCCAATAGGATTGAGCTTTCATCCTATTGGCTGATCCAATCAGCCAATAGAATGCGAAACCAATCCTATCGGCTGATTGCAACAGCCAATAGGATGAAAGCTTAATCTCATTTAAAGGAACCTTCATTCTTCGGTAGTTGTCGGAAAGAAGATGGAGCCGCTCCACGCCGGATGGATGAAGATAGAAGTTGCCATCTGGATGAAGACTTTGGCCACTTCGTATAGGAGTTCTCCCGGCTTCTTGGAGGATGGATGTCGGATCTTCAAAACTGTAAATAAATCTTCTGGGGTTAGTGTTAGGATTTTTTAAGGGTTTATTGGGTGGGTTTTAGTTTTAGATTAGGCCTTGGGCTGCAATAGAGCTAAATGCCCTTTTAAGGGAAATGCCCATCCAAATGCCCTTTTCAGGGCAATGAGGAGCTTAGGTTTTTTTTAGATTAGCTTTTTATTTGGGTGGTTGGTTGTGTGGGTGTGGGGTTTTAATGTTGGGGGGTATTTGTATTTTTTATTTACAGGTAAAGGACCTTTTAAGGGCTATTTGTAGTTTGTTGTAGGCTAGGGGATTTTTTATTTTGGGGGGCTTTTTTATTTTTATAGGGCCCTTAGATTAGGTGTAATTAGTTTAAAGCTTTGATAATTTCTTTTTTATTTTTTGTAACTTAGTGTTTATTTTTTGTGTGTAACTTAGTGTTTGTTATTTTTTGTAACTTAGTTACACTCCTTTTTTTCTCACCGTTCACTTAAGACAGAGCTGGTATTACGAGTTTTCTGCAAGCCGGCGTTAGCCTCAGAAAAGTGAGCGGGAGCAAAATTTAGCTCCAGATCTCACTTCAATACCAGCGCTGCTTACGGTAGCGGTGAGCTGGCAAAACGTGCTCATGCACGATTTCCCCATAGGAATCAATGGGGCTGAGCTGGCTGAAAAAAAACCTAACACCTGCAAAAAAGCAGCGTTCAACTCCTAACGAAGCCCCATTGTTTCCTAAGGAAAATACATTTTACGTCTACACGTAACACCCTAACATGAACCCCGATTCTAAACACCCCTAATCTTACACTTATTAACCCCTAATCTACCGCCCCCAACATCGCCGACACCTGCATTATATTATTAACCCCTAATCTGCCGCTCCGGACACCGCCGCAACCTACATTATATGTATTAACCCCTAATCTGCCCCCCCTCAACGTCGCCGCAACTATATTAAATTTATTAACCCCTAATCTGCTGCTGCCAACGTTGCCGCCACTATAATAAAGTTATTAACCCCTAAACCTAAGTCTAACCCTAACACCCCCCTAACTTAAATATAATTTAAATACATCTAAATAAATTTACTATAATTAACTAACGCCTAGATTACGAGTTTTGTCGGTAAAAACCTGCGGGGCTAACGCTCCTTTTTTTCTTACCGCTCCCTTTAAACAACGCTGGTATTACGAGTTTTCTGAATGGCTGCGTTAGCCTCAGACAAGTGAGCCTTGAGGGGGGGGCATGGCCAAGCAGCAGCTGCAGAAAGACGCATATTCAGCAGCTCGTAAAGAATGGACTAATAAACCATTAAATCTTGGTATCTGAGGATTTCATCTACAGCAAGAACTCTTACTAAAAGGTGTATGAGCACAGAGTGAGCTGAGGAAACCTGCTTTAAGCCATATTAAAGCCGCAATATCTATATTTGGAGGGCTGTGGCCTACTTTTATGCACTAGGCGCTCCCCCCCCCCCCCGGCTGCCTGGGTTATGGAGCCGCATACAGAGCATTAAGGGAAAGCGCCTGCCGCATACTTCAGTAACATCCTACCGCAGACCATTCCCCAACACTACCTAACAAGAATAGACCGGGTCCCCGGAGTGACGTGGGGGACCCTAGAGAAATTATTACAGGAGCATTATGGCAGGCTAGAGGAATGCATAGAGGCAATTATTCAGAGTTGCAGCCTCTCAGTAGGCATAAAAAACAAGGGCACCGACACTATAAATCCAACCCTATGTGCTGCAGAGATTACCTTACCGGACACCGTAGGTCTCGCTGAGAGACGGGCCGCTCTGGCTAGGATGCGCAGCAGATGAATGTGCGCAAAGGTGACTCTCCTGCAGCGTAGAGGAACTGAAGCACCAGCAAGAAACGGGTCCACTAAGCAACTGGACCATCCCAGAATTACGTGACGATCAGACGGGGGGAAGCCCCGGTCACCTTTGAGCCAGAGGGGGTTTAGGGGACCGTCTACCTCTGTGCTTTCAGGGCGGTTGGACTCCCTGTGTAAGCAGCATCTTGCGGATCTGGTTTCTACATGGAACGGCATACAGGCTCTAGCTGCAAAAAGAGGTTTGACTATCGAGCATGTTGTGCAAATGGAGAAAGCTGGAGTGGGCTAGAAATGGGAATCTTGTGAGGGCCTGCGAGATACTCCCCTTTGTGGATTTGACTACCATGGCGTACCGAGCAGCAGCTCTTTTAGCTATGCAGTTCTCAACACATGTGAAATTTTAAGCAATTCATTGAACTTTCTCTTTCCCCTTGTTTCATGATGACTTAACTGTCTGATGCCGTATCTTACATGTGACAGACTTTCTATAATGCAAACTGATGTTATTTAATTCAGCCAAACTTTAGTCTATAACGTTATGTATCTGACTATTACCATGTCAGGTATATGCAGGAGATGGGTTGGTTCACGAGACATTCACTCAACCCATATCAAATAGCTTATCCCTGTCCTTTACGTATACACAGAACAGTCTAACAAGTCCACTTACACTTGAACGCTAGCCTGATGAAGTTTCTGGGGGTCTTTTGTTTGTAAATGCAGCCTGGGGGCTTGTTGAGCTCCTCTGGTGATATAGCAATCTATCTACAATACTAATGTGTGAGATGGGCATTTCCTGGGGTCTGTGATAGGTAGATCAACACACTCCTATGTTTGATGAGTGAGATTTAGGCTGTGAGTTAATAGCACTGAAATTGCTCTGGTTCATAATAGATCTCCTGTGCTCATGAAAACCAAGTGATTAAACTTGTAATAGAACGTACCTGTATACCCATAGTGTTTTATGCTCCCTTTCCTGACCTCTGTATTTTTTGGCAGAGTTAAGTAGTCTCTGCCCTGCTCGGAGTACTACTGTTGTACTCCGAGTCTTACTATAGTAAACTTTCATTCCTTGCACCCATATGCCCCCCCCCCCTTAGTGCAATATTACTTTCCTGGACCCACCTGCGGTCCTTGTGACATTGGAGGGCGAGCGTATAGTATCTAAAGCCCCTAGCACAAATGCCCACATGTGGCTGCAGCTATCTTGATTGTCGAGTGGGGCAATAAAGAGGGAAGTATGGGTTTGCTCCTTGAACATTGTAACCCGCAGATTGTACTTAGCAATTTACTATTATATTTATGTTTGTTTGCTTTGCGAGCAAAACTGTTTGTTTGTTTGTTTGTTTGTTTTCTCCCTCAATAAAAATAAAAATATTTAAAAAAAAAGTGAGCGTTGAGCAAAATTTAGCTCCACTTCTAACCTCAATACCACCGTTGCTTACGGTAGCGGTAAGCTGGAAAAATATGCTTGTGCACGATTTCCCCATAGGATACAATGGGGCTGAGCTGGCTGAAAAAAAAACTAACACCTGCAAAAAAGCAGCGTTCAGCTCCTAACGCAGCCCCATTGTTTCCTATGGGGAAACACTTTCTAAGTCTACACCTAACACCCTAACATGAACCCTGAGTCTAAACACCCCTAACCTTACACTTATTAACCTCTAATCTGCCGCCTCCAACATCGTTGCCACCTGCATTGTACTATTAACCCCTAATCTGCCGCTCCGGACACCGCCGCCATTTACATTATCCCTATGAACCCCTAATCTGCTGCCCCTAACATCGCCGACATCTATATTATATTTATTAACCTCTAATCTGCCGCCCCCAACGTCGCCGCCCCTACCTACAATTATTAACCCCTAATCTGCCGACCGGACATTGCCGCCACTATAATAAATGTATTAGCCCCTAAACCGCCGCACTCCCGCCTCGCAAACACTATAATAAATTGTATTAACCCCTAATCTGCCCCCCCCAATGTCGCCGCTACTATAATAAAGTTATTAACCCCTAAGTCTAACCCTAACACCCCCCTAACTTAAATATAATTTAAATAAAACTAAATAAAATTACTATAATTAACTAAAGTATTCCTATTTAAAACTAAATACTTACCTATAAAATAAACCCTAATATAGCTACAATATAACTAATAGTTACATTGTAGCTATTTTAGGATTTATATTTATTTTACAGGCAACTTTGCATTTATTTTAACTAGGTACAATAGCTATTAAATAGTTAATAACTATTTAATAGCTACCTAGTTAAAATAATTACAAAAAGACCTGTAAAATTAATATAAATCCTAAAATATTACTATGTCAGTAGCTCTTATTCTATTGGCTATTCAAATCAGCCAATAGAATTACAGTAGCTCTCATCCGATTGGCTGATTTGAATTTGAAGGCTCAAATCAGCCAATAGGAATTCAAGGGATGCCATTTTTAATTGCATACCTTGAATTCCTATTCAGTGTACAGCGGAGATTATATGAAGAGGATCCTCCACGCTCCATGGCTCCACGGTCTTCAGTTCCAGAGTCACCGATCTTCAGTTCCAACTAATTACACCTAATCTAATAGCCCTATCAAAATAAAAAAGCCCCCCAAAATAAAAAACCCTAGCCTAAACTAAAATACCAATAGCCCTTAAAAGGGCCTTTTGCGGGGCATTGCTTGGATGAAGACCTCTCCCGGTAAGTCTATGTTCAGGGGGTTAG
Organism: Bombina bombina; assembly: GCF_027579735.1. NCBI lineage: Eukaryota > Metazoa > Chordata > Amphibia > Anura > Bombinatoridae > Bombina > Bombina bombina. The sequence goes on along the minus strand of NC_069500.1, from coordinate 1,042,286,337 downwards.
TGTTAGGTTTTTTTAAGGGTGCATTGGGTGGGTTTTATTTTTAGGTTAGGACTTTGGGCCGCAAAAGAGCTAACTGCCCTTTTAAGGTCAATGCCCATCCAAATGCCTTTTTCAGGGCAATGGGGAGCTTAGGTTTTTTAGTTAGGATTTTTTTTTGGGGGGTTGGTTGTGTGGGTGGTGGTTTTTACTGTTGGGGGGTTGTTTGTATTTTTCTTTACAGGTAAAAGAGTTGATTACTTTGGGGTAATGACCCGCAAAAGGCCCTTTTAAGGGCTATTGGTAGTTTAGTTTAGGCTAGGGTTTTTTTTATTTTGGGGAGGGGGGGGATTTTTTATTTTGATAGGGCTATTCTATTAGATTAGGTGTAATTAGTTTAAATTTCTGTAATTTGTTTATTATTTTCTGTAATTTAGTGTTTGTTTGTTTTTGTACTTTAGATAATTGTATATAATTTAGTTAATTGTATGTAATTTATTTAATTGTATTTAATTGTAGTTTAGTGTTAGGTGTTATTGTAACTTAGGTTAGGTTTTTATTTTACAGGTACTTTTGTATTTATTTTAGCTAGGTAGTTATTAAATAGTTAATAACTATTTAGTAACTATTCTACCTAGTTAAAATAAATACAAACTTGCCTGTAAAATAAAAATAAAACCTAAGATAGCTACAATGTAACTATTAGTTATATTGTAGCTATCTTAGGGTTTATTGTATAGGTAAGTATTTAGTTTTAAATAGGAATAATGTAGTTAATGATAGGAATGTTATTTATATTTATTTAAATTAGATTTAAGTTGGGGGTGTTAGGGTTAGACTTAGGTTTAGGGGTTAATACATTTAATATAGTGGTGGCAACGTTGGGGACGGCAGATTAGGGGTCAATAACATAATGTAGGTGGCGGCGGTGTATTGGGGCAGATTAGGGGTTAATAACATAATGTAGGTGTCGGCGGTGTTGGGGATAGCAGCTTAGGGGTTAATAAGTATAATGTAGGTGGCGGCGGTGGCGGGGGCGGCAGATTAGGGGTTAATAAGTATAATGTAGGTGGCGGCGGTGTAGAGGGCGGAAGATTAGGGGTGTTTAGACTCGGGGTACATGTTAGGGTGTTAGGTGTAAACATAACTTTATTCTCCCATAGGCATCAATGGGATATTGGGCAGCAGTGAACATGAGCTTTTGCTGCTTTCAGACTCCCATTGATTCCTATGGTATCCACGGCCTCCAGGGCGGCGGATTGAAAACAAGGCATGCTGGGCCGGAATAGTGCCGAGCGTACCTGGTAGAAATTTGTTAACTTACAAAAGTAGTCAGATAGTGCCAAATTTGCATTCGGAACATCTGTAGTAACGTAGGCATTGATCTGTGTTGGACTGAGACCGGCGGATTGTATGTTATGTCACTAAATTCTACTTTTGCCAGTCTGTAGGGTTTGATAAATAAGGGGAATCAGGCTCGCCACAATTACGCTGGCTTGATAAATAAGCCCCTATGTCTCAATTAGGTATTTTATAGTGAAGAAAATATTAATACTTCCAAGCCTCAGCAATCAGCATCTTGGCAACTCCTTAAACACTTCAAACTAGACCCCCTACCTGGACTTAACACAATCCTGGATCAATACATTGAGGGCCATATTATGAGTGGCGCAAGCAAAAAGTTACATGCAAATGAAAAATGTCAGGTTTATCGCTCATATTACAAGTTAAAGTAAACGCGAACGGGTGAGCGCAATCGTTATTTTTGCTAAAAGGATTACTGCATTCTCTGAGCTCTGCTTAACTGTTTTGTGAAATAAAAAAGTTGTACAAAACACATCAAAAGTACATTACAAAGAACAGTTACACACATAGTAACACTAATAAGAATTATTAAAAAATATATGAGTTGCAAAAAAAAGGGCAGGCTAAGGGTTTAACATTGATTCGCATACATAAACATGTCTATGTAAGCCATGTTCAAATGTTTTATTTTATTGATTTTATGAAACCTTCATATTATACTTTGGAGGCAATAGTAGTGCACCCTTGAAGCTGTAACCGAAGTTCAGTGAGCTGAGACACTGAGAGATCTCAGCCTGCAATATACAGCAAATCCAGTGCTGATAGTTTTGTGAGTATTATTACCCTCAAAATCTTAGGGGTGGGAATTTGTAAGTTGTCTACATAGGAGACATCCTTCTTTTTTTCTGTATTTCCCCACCTGCTTTTTCCCCAGAAATAACTCATATACAATGTTACCAATGCACAAGAGAATTCTGTGTAAGCTATGCAAATTAGATATGCAAATTCTCAGTTTTTTTGCTTCAAAAATACTGTTTTAACACATTTATCCTTTTAACAGGATTATAGCAGCAAATCAGAAATCACTCCTAGACAGCCTGTTTCGTTCTATTTGGAATTCATCAGTAGGAGATAGATTTCTGGTTACTGCATTGATAAAGCTATTTTCAAGGTTAAACCAAAATTCATTAAAATTATGGGGGGAGATAAAAAACTGAAATTAAAATCCTCCATGTCTCAAAATTAAATCAATGTAAATATTTGCATAGGAAATTAGCACATCTAGGCAAGAATCCCCGCTTGCTTTTTCCCCAGAAATAACTCATATACAATGTTACCAATCCACAAGAGAATTCTGGGTAAGCTATGCAAATTAGATATGCAAATTCTCAGTTTATTTTATTCAAAATATATATAGGTGTGGGTGTGTACATATGCATTTCTGTATTCATATGTGTATATATGTATTTACACATATATAAACATATCAACACATAAATACATATGTATACATATATAGACATTTGTATAAGTATGTTGGAGCCCTTTGCAGTCAAGTAGACAAAAACATGATAAAGCATATTTATGCAATATTCATACTTAATAAAGTGTTATACTGTGTATTTACTTTAAATGTTTTACATTCCAATGTTCTTCACATAGCAGAATATGCTCTACTTATTTATAAATAGATATTCCTATATATATATCGGTACCTATATATAATTAAATATAAATATATATATATATATATATATATATATATATATATATATATATATATATATATATATGTGGGTGTGTGGATGTGTACATATGCATTTATGTATTCATATGTGTATATATGTATTTACAGACATATAAACACATATCAACACATAAATACATAGGTATACATATATAGACATATGTATAAGTGTGTTGGAGCCCTTTGCAGTCAAGTAGATGAAAACGTGGTAAAGCATATTTATGCAATATTCATACATTGGGGCATATTTATCAAGCTCCGTATGGAGCTTGATGTCTTGTGTTTCTGGCGAGCCTTCAGGCTTGCCGGAAACAGAAGGTAAAGACCGCTGCGCCATAACCTGTCCGTCTGCTCTGAGGCGGTGGACAGAAATTGACAGAAATCAACCTGATTGAATTCAATCAGGTTGATTGACACCCCCTGCTAACGAGCGATTGATCGCTAATCTGCAGGGGGCGGTATTGCACCAGCAGTTCACAAGAACTGCTGGTGCAATGATAAATGCAGAGAGCGTATGCTGTTGGCATTTATCGATGTGCAGCGGACATGATCCGCTATATCGGATCATGTCCGCTCGCAACATGATAAATAGGCCCCTTAATAAAGTGTTATACTGTGTATTTACTTTAAATTTTTCTCATTCCAATGTTCTTCACATAGCAGAATATGCTCTACATATTTATAAATAGATTTTCCTATAAATATACCAGTACCTATATATAATCATACTTAATATATATATGTATAGATATATATTGTACCAAAATACCATCAGATATATGTAGAAATATGTATTTATAAATAAAACATAATCTGCTATGTGTGCTGCGGAATCTGTTGGCACTCTAAAAATAACCGATAATATGTGAAGAACATTGGAATGTGAATTATTCACATTTTCATGTCGGGTTAGCACACTTGAGAATATGAGATCGGTTTGCATTTAAGTAGGGTCTAAAGTTTTTTTCCCACTTTTTTTTTTCATATCAAGTAGATATTAGCTCAACTGAATTATTAAATTATGTGATACATATGTAGTTTATCCAATGCTACTCAGCAATACCTCAACATAAATCCCCCTTTTAATTTTAATATATTCTAGGACACATGTATTGAAATGGACTTAAAATCCAGTGGTAATCGGTGAGTGTACTAGCAGTATGCATCATAGACAGTCTTGCTACGAAGAGAGTACGTTATTTTCTAATCCTCATATTTATGCTCTTTAGCTAGACATCTTATTCCTCTTTAAACTACAACACTTCCTTAGTGTGCTTGAGGAAATTATCTTTTATTCTCCCTCTATGGCTTGTAGTTGGGATCTAGGATGGCACGCTTGCAACTGATTAATATGGACCCATTTATCCCTAAAAGTATCATTTTACTTTCTTCTTTTATTACGAACGCTACCCGACGTACACAAAAAACTTATTTTTAGTGGAGTTAGCGCGCAAGCAGGAACACTTAAAACTGCTCCACTTGTAATCTGGCTCTGAATATTTCTACAAAAAGGTCAAATCTGATTTACTTCAAAAATAACTGAATGAAAAAGCAGAGTAACATCACCCCAATGGAAAAGAGAGCAATAAATACTCTGAAAAACAACCCACATATTACCATTAATTAGGAGGCAAGAGAGGAACAGTTGTGATTATGAACACAACTACATCAATCATCAATGAAGCTAACAGACAACTTTTGGATAAAATTATTACAAGAAACTCCAAACAGACTCCACTACTGATTACATAAAAGTGCTGGTAAAACTTATCAGCAGCTTATCAAAACACATTCAACTCTTCCCACTAATACTAGATTTTCCCTCTCCAGGCAATTTTTACATGCTCCCAAATATACACATACCAGGTAACCCAACACACTTACAGAAAACATATCAAGCCTCACTGACTGCAAACATATCAAGCCTCACTGACTGCAAACATATCAAGACTCATTGACTGCAAACATATCAAGACTCATTGACTGCAAACATATCAAGACTCATTGACTGCAAACATATCAAGACTCATTGAATGCAAACATATCAAGACTCATTGACTGCAAACATATCAAGACTCATTGACTGCAAACATATCAAGACTCATTGACTGCAAACATATCAAGACTCATTGACTGCAAACATATCAAGACTCATTGACTGCAAACATATCAAGACTTATTGACTGCAAACATATCAAGACTTATTGACTGCAAACATATCAAGACTCACTGGTCCATATTTATCAAGCTCTGTATGGAGCTTGAAGGGCCGTGTTTCTGGTGAGTCTTCAGACTCGCCAGAAACACAAGTTATGAAGCAGCTCCATAGAGCTGGAGACCACTGCTCCATAACCCTGTCCGCCTGCTCTGAGCAGGCGGACAGGAATCGCCGGGAATCAACCCGGACCAAAAGCTAGCTAGTGTATTATATTGAAATGATAGAATATTCTACATGTCTCACATTCTTAAATTATCCAAAAACATTGTATACTGTATGCAATATTATTACCTTGGCTATGAACCATACAACTATGAAACTGTAATTTTTTTAACACACAAAGAAAATCTTCTTAGTTTTTAAATTCTTTAAAGAAAGTGTGAGAAAAATGTACTCATAATCCCCAATAAAAACAGTTTGCATTTGTAGCAGATACACAGGGCCTATAAACTGTACTGAATACATTTACATCACCAATTGCACATTGTTGGAAGTCAGAACTCATTTCATTTTACCATTAAGTATTTTTTACAAAATGTATTCTGTGTTAAATTTATATTCAATCTGAACATTTTGTTAAGAGGACCTTTTAAAATTGTCTCTTTCAAAGGCTAGATATCATCATTTTCGTATATCCAAACATTATTAAATGGCAATTTAATTTTTATTTTTTTTCCTTTATTTTATTAAAGATATAAAAGCTTTAGATGATTAATTAACTTAGCTGTTATTATGCATTTTTAGCTACTGAAACACTAAATCAAGATATTTTAATTGAATAAATTAGTTTGAGAAAGTGTTTTACAGAAATAAAATCAACATCATCATCTTAAACAATTTAATTTGCCAATGTTATATTAGGAAGGATCTTCCAATATGATATTTCTTCAGTCAGGTGGAAAGATTACTGCATTAACAAACAGACACCTAGATTACAAGTTTTGAGTTCATGGTTTAACACTGAAAAAAATTGTAATTTCAGCGTTAAAACAGCACTGCAGCCATTACAAGTCTTGTTGGTATAGCTGTACCACAAGCCTTTTAGTAACGCAACGTCAGTCCCGCACACGTAAAAATTACATTTTTTTCATGGCACTTTCATAGTGCAGCAATTACAAGTTTTGCGATGAGGCTAAAAAGCTTGCGTTGCAGCCTATACAGACAAGATCCGTTTCGCAATCTGAGACCAGTAGTTACGAGTTCTACGCAACAAAACTGTTACATAAAACTCAAAACTAAAGTGTTACAAAGTACTCTAAACACCCATAAACTACCTATTACCCCCTAAACTGAGGCCCTCCTGCATCGCAAATACTATACTAAAGTTATTAACCCCTAATCTGCCGCTCCCGACATCGCCACCACTAATAAAATGTATTAACCCCTATTCTGCCACTCCTTACATCACTGCCACTATACTAACGTCATTAACCCCTATTCCACTGCACCCCAACATCACCCACACTATAATAAATGTATTAACCCCTATTCCGTTGCTCCCTGACATGTCGTCACTATAATAAACCTATTAACCTCTAAACCACAAGCCCCCCATAACAAAATATACTAAATTAAACTATTAACCCCTAAACCGAAAGCCCCCCACATCGCAATAAACTAATTTAAACTAGTTATCCCTAAACCTAACACCATTCTAACTCTATATTAAAATTATAATTTACCTATCTTAAATTAAATTAAAACTTACCTGTCAAATTTTAAAAAAATAAGTTTAAACTAACAATTAAACTAATATAACTATTAAACTAAAATTGAACTAATTACCCATTAAACAAAACTAAAATACACATTTAAAAAATCCTAACACTACTCTAAAAATTACAAAATATCTAATTACAAAAATAAAAAATACTAAATTACAAAAAATAACAAACACTAAATTATGAAAAATAACAAATGAAATTATCAAAAATAAAAAAAGAATTATACCTAATCTAATAGCACTATAAAAATAAAAAAGTCCACCCAAAATAAAAAAAACCTAACCTACAATAAACTACCAATATCCCTTAAAATGGCCTTTTGTAGGGCATTGCCCTAAGTTAAACAGCTCTTTTACCTGTAAAAAAAAACCACAAAGACCCCCCAACAGTAAAACCCCCCACCCTGAAAAGGGCATTTGTACGGGAATCTCACTTACAAGGGCATTTAACTCTTTAGAGCATTTAGCGAATCAGCCAATAGAATAAGAGCTGCTTAAATCCTGTTGGCTGATTTGAACAGCCAGTAGGATTTTAGCAGCCCTAATTCCGATTGGCTGTTTCAAATTTTTCAGCCAATAGGAATGCAATGGTACTCCCAGTATAAAAGAGGTACCTTGCATTTCAATCCTCACTGTGTGGCGGACGATCTCATAAAGAGAACCTCCACATCGGATCGATGGACCTCCGTCTGGATCTCCGCCTTGGACTTTCACCTGGACCTCCGCCTTAGACCTTCACCTTGAACTCCGCCTCCACGCATCGCCCCTCCGCCTCCGCAGGGATGAAGAAGATGCCGGTCCCTCAATGGATGAAGTTGGAGCGCCTGGATAAGGATGCTGCCTGGATGAAGATGGAGCCATTGGGATGAAGATCATTCAAGCGGGACTTCAACAACTGTGAGTACCTAAAGAGGGATTAGTGTTTATTAAAAGGTTCTTTGGGGTGGGTTTTTTTAGATTAGAGTGGGCACTCTTAAAAGAGCTGAATGCCCTTTTAAGGGCAGCAAAAGAATTCCCATATAAATGCCCTTTTCAGGACAATGGGTAAATTAGGTTTTTTTAGATAGTTTTTTATTTTTATTTTGTGGGTTTGGGGGGGGGGTTGTAATGTAGTTGGTCTTTGTATTTTTTTCAGAAAAAGAGCTGATATCTTTAGGGCAATGCCCTACAAAAGACCCTATTAAGGGCTATTGGTAGTTTATTCTAGAATAGGTTTCTTTTATTTTGGGGTGGGTGTTTTTAAAATGGGTATTAGAATAGGAATAATTTGTAAAAAGGGCCTCCCCTAGGACACAACTGACTTCCTCAACAGGATAGTAAAAATACTATTAAACTCAATTCTTGTTATGTCCGTGCAATCTATACCCAAACATCCCCAATGAGGATGATATATAAACGTGCAATACATTTCTGTCTAAAAGGAATGATACAGAGAATATTCCTAACTCCACTATACTACAACTGGCCGAATTCATCTTAAAACAACTTCTGCTTTAATGGAAAACTCTTTATACAAACCATGGAGGCAGTTATAGGAACATGTATGGCCCCCAATATGCCAGTTTTTTTATAGCTAATGTGAAAAAAGAATTTCTAAATAAACAACTAAAACCACATTTCAACATATACTTCCATAGTTCCAGCTTCCACCCAAGCCACATAAGTAAATCAGTTATATATAGCCATGCTATTGAATACCACGTCATCTGTTCTGATGAGGGGACAAAGGGCCAGCATCTGTCCTCCCTTTTTTACTCTGTGATCGAAAAAGGGATTTCAACATGAGAAACAGACAGATAAAATGAGTGTGCTATAAAAATATCAAGAAACAACTTCTTGAAATATATAGAGAACAAATAGACCACCAGGGTCCCCTTGGTTGTTTCTTACAACAAAGTAACAACACCACTGAACACATTGTTAACAATTTACAACCTATATTAGCTAAGGAAAAGAAGCTCAGAAATATTCACTGAACCACCAATCTTATTATATAAGCAACCAGCTAACCTGCATAGACTATTCATCAAGAACAGACTGAATGGTGAAGAAACATACACCTCTGGCACTAAACCCTGAAACAAAAGGAAATGTGCCGCATACCAACACATTAGTAATTAAACCACACTCCAAACAGCATACCAAAAGCCAGTGGCCATAAAAAAGATCATATACCTAAAAATCCAGGACTATAAAATATCTCTTTAATTTTTTTCCCAGTTCATTATTATATTAGTTCCTAGATACTTGATTTGTATATTGGGAAACTGAATTAGTGAACAAATTTTTTGATTGCCTCTTACCGATTCTGGACCAAAAGCTAGCTAGTGTATTATATTCAAATGATAGAATATTCTACATGTCTCACATTCTTAAATTATCCAAAAACATTTTATACTGTATGCAATATTATTACCTTGGCTATGAACCATAAAACTATGAAACTGTAATTTTTTAACATACAAAGAACATCTTCTTAGTTTTTAAATTCTTTAAAGAAAGTGTGAGAAAAATGTACTCATAATCCCCAATAAAAACAGTTTGCATTTGTAGCAGATACACAGGGCATATAAACTGTACTGAATACATTTACATCACCAATTGCACATTGTTGGAAGTCAGAACTCATTTCATTTTACCATTAAGTATTTTTTACAAAATGTATTCTGTGTTAAATTTATATTCAATCTGAACATTTTGTTAAGAGGACCTTTTAAAATTGTCTCTTTCAAAGGCTAGATATCATAATTTTTGTATATCCAAACATTATTAAATGGCAATTTAATTTTTATTTTTTTTTCCTTTATTTTATTAAAGATATAAAAGCTTTAGATGTTTAATTAACTTAGCTGTTATTATGCATTTTTAGCTACTGAAACACTAAATCAAGATATTTCAATTGAATAAATTAGTATGAGAAAGTGTTTTAAAGAAATAAAATCAACATCATCTTCTTAAAGAATTTAATTTGCCAATGTTAAATTAGGAAGGATCTTCCAATATGATATTTCTGCAGTCAGGTGGAAAGATTACTGCATTAACAAACAGACACCTAGATTACAAGTTTTGAGTTCATGTTTTAACACTGAAAAAATTGTAATTTCAGCGTTAAAACAGCACTGCAGCCATTACAAGTCTTGTTGGTATAGCTGTACCACAAGCCTTTTAGTAACGCAACGTCAGTCCCGCACACGTAAAAATGACATTTTTTTCATGGGACTTTCATAGTGAAGCAATTACAAGTTTTGTGATGAGGCTAAAAAGCTTGCGTTGCAGCCTATACAGACAAGATCCGTTTCGCAATCTGAGACCAGTAGTTACGAGTTTTACGCAACAAAACTGATACATAAAACTTAGAACTAAAGTGTTACAAAGTACACTAAACACCCATAAACTACCTATTAACCCCTAAACTGAGGCCCTCCTGCATCGCAAATACTATATTAAAGTTATTAACCCCTAATCTGCCGCTCCCAACATCGCCACCACTAATAAAATGTATTAACCCCTATTCTGCCACTCCTGACATCACTGCCACTATACTAACGTTATTAACCCCTATTCCCCCACACCCCAACATCGCCCACACTATAATAAATCTATTAACCCCTATTCCGTTGCTCCCTGACACGCCGTCATTATAATAAACCTATTAACCTCTAAACCACAAGCCCCACAACGAAATATACTAAATTAAACTATTAACCCCAAAACTGAAAACCCCCCACATCGCAATAAACTAATTTAAACTAGTAATCCCTAAACCTAACACCCCTCTAACTTTATATTAAAATTATAATTTACCTATCTTAAATTAAATTAAAACTTACCTGTCAAATTTAAAAAAAACTAAGTTTAAACTAACAATTAAACTAATATAACTATTAAACTAAAATGTAACTAATTACCAATTAAACAAAACTAAAATACACATTTAAAAAATCCTAACACTACTCTAAAAATTACAAAATATCTAATTACAAAAATAAAAAATACTAAATTACAAAAAATAACAAACACTAAATTTTGAAAAATAACAAATGAAATTATCAAAAATAAAAAAGAATTACACCTAATCTAATAGCACTATAAAAATAAAAAAGTCCACCCAAAATAAAAAAAACCTAGCCTACAATAAACTACCAATAGCCCTTAAAAGGGCACTGTAGAAAAGGAAAAAGACAGAGAGCGCAACCCACTCTAAGAGTAATACAGCTTTAATAGTCCAACATACAACATTGAAGTGAATACACGTACAATGTTTAAAATATAAATAAGCACAATCACCACTCCCCCGTTTCAGTCACCGGCATCTGTTGTGTCAAGATGGTAACAAACTTCCACGCTCCTTCATCCGGCTTCCGGAAAGCCTCAGGACGTTGTGTAAGAGAGAAAGAGACCACTGCAGTATGTCCGGGCGTCGTCAGGCTTGTGGTGTGCAAGGAACTGACAACCTCTATGCGTTTCGTCAGGCACTGGCCTGACTTTCTCAAGAGTTAATATAATGTTCTTGTAATAAAGCAGTCTTGTTTAAGTAAAAACCCAGGGTTGGCGCGCCTCTGTAATCTCAGTCTCTGATTGGGTGGCACGCCCCCTGGTTCTCAAGTTGTGATTGACTTATTGACCTGAGTAATTCCCATTAAGGAGTAGACCGGTATGAAGAATTTATCGTCACTAATGGCAAATACACAAATAAATAGATAAAACATATTACAATTGGGTTAAAAAATCACAATAATAACATGACTAAAATGAATAAGCAACATTAAAACCAAACAGATTGATATATAAAAGGAGGATTAAAATATGGACAGCTATCTCACACTACGTGTATAATCTGTGTAGTTGAGGTTTCTAAAAATTAATCCTACTAAGTCGTGTCTACACATACAGAGATCACAGAGAATATTAAAATGTTTTATGCCTGATTACTTTTGGAATGTCCAACCAGTGAAGATACCTATAAATCCCATGCATATGATATCAAGGGATGGTGCTGTGTGTTGGAAAACACAGATGACTGAAATATCCTTTTTTTAGGATGTTTGGATATTCACTAGGTGTAAATCTCTGAATTATCAGGAAATATTTAAAAAGTACTTGATTATGTTCTGATTAGAGTTCTCCATTAATGTGATACCTAGTTGTTTATAAAGCTACCCTTCTATTTACATGAAGGCCTGCAGGTCTAGATCTATGTTGAGTCCTTTTTCATTAATTGTCCCTAAAGTTTGAAGTTCGTGAATCCAAAAGGTTTCACGTTGTCTCAAACTTTGGAGTCTATTTTTTTTAACTATTAGGGGGTATCCAATCGAGCACCATAATTTTTAGTCCAGATGGGTCAGCCCTGTGATGGTTCAAAAAATGGAAGGGGACACTATAATTCTCTACTTTGTTTTTTATATTATTAAAATGTTCATTAAATCTGTTTCTAATAAGTCTTTTGGTACGCCCTATATAGAAGCTCTGACAATCACATGTTAGTAAGTAGACAATAAAGGTTGATTGACACGAATACTGATGTTTAATGTCTTGGAATTGGTAATGTTATTAAAGGAATCTCCCTTTATAATTCTACTGCACATATTTCAGTTCTTAAAGGGACATGAAACCCAATTTTTTTCTTTCTTGATTTAGAAGGAGAATGCAATTTTAAACAACTTTCAAATTTACTTCAATGATCTAATTTGTTTCATTCTCTTGATATTCTTGGCTGAAAAGCATATCTAGATAGGCTCAGTAGCTGCTGATTGGAGGCTGCGCATAAATGCCTCATGTGATTGGCTCACCCATGTACATTGCTATTTCTTTAACAAAGGATATCTAAAAAATGAAACAAATTAGATAATAGAAGTAAATTGGAATGTTGTTTAAGATTGTATTCTCTATCTGTATCATGAAAGAAAAATGTTGGGTTCAGTGTCCCTTTAATTCCACAAGGCCATGTTCCGTTTGATCTACTTAACCAATGTTTTGTTTCAGTTTGGGAGGGCTTCTTAATACCTTTAAGTTTTGAGGGTGCCAAAATGTTTTTCAAATCTTGATTTTTCTTGAAGGTTATGGTAGGTTTGTCTGGCAATGTTTTACCGAGTATAGGATCGGAAATAAGTATGCCCCAATGTTTGTTGAGAATATGTTCAATCTCCCTACTGCCCTGATTATAGGTTGTGATAAATCTGATGTTATTATCTAGTGTTTCATTTTTATTTTTAGTATTATTATTTCTGATTTTATTCTTATCTCGGGGAATTAACATTGTCTCTCTATCCATATGTGTCACTTTCTCTTTAACGATAGAAAGCAAATTTTCATTGTACCCTTTTTCTTTGAACCTCCTATCTAGATCTCTAGATTCTTTGTAAAAGTTATCTAAGTGCGTGCAGTTTCTTTCGAATTCTTTGATACTGCCCAAGTGGAATATTATGTTTTATCTGTTGGTTTTCTGTAGTTTTGCACGGCAATAAGGCCCTTGGTATCGACAAATAGGATCAAATCTAGAAATTCCATTTTTTCTTTATGGATTTTGCTCGTAAATTTTAAATTCATGGGGTTAGTATTAATGAATTCTATAAATTTGTTGACTTGGTTTTCTTGCCCTTTCCAAATTATGATTAAACAGCTCTTTTACCTGTAAAAACCCCCCCACAAAGACCCCTCAACAGTAAAACCCACCATCCTGAAAAGGGCATTTGTACGGGCATCGCCCTTACAAGGGCATTTAACTCTTTAGAGCATTTAGTGAATCAGCCAATAGAATGAGAGCTGCTTAAATCCTATTGGCTGATTTGAACAGCCAGTAGGATTTTAGCAGCCCTATTTCCGATTGGCTGATTCAAATTTTTCAGCCAATAGGAATGCAATGGTACCCCCAGTATAAAAGAGGTACCTTGCATTTCAATCCTCAGTGTGTGGCGGACGACCGCATGAAGAGAACCTCCACATCGGATTGATGGACCTCTGTTTGGATCTCCGCCTTGGACCTTCACCTGGACCTCCAACTTAGACCTTCGCCTTGAACTCCGCCTCCATGCATCGCCCCTCCGCCTCCGCAGGGATGAAGAAGATGCCGGTCCCTCGATGGATGAAGATGGAGCACCTGGATAAGGATGCTGCCTGGATGAAGATGGAGCCATCGGGATGAAGATCATTCAAGCGGGACTTCAACAACTGTGAGTACCTAAAGATGGGTTAGTGTTAGGTTTTTTAAAAGGTTTTTTGGGGTAGTTTTTTTTAGATTAGAGTGGGCACTCTTAAAAGAGCTGAATGCCCTTTTAAGGGCAGCAAAAGAATTCCCATACAAATGCCCTTTTCAGGGCAATGGGTAAATTAGTTTTTTTTTTATTTTATTTTTTGTGGGTTTGGGGGGGGGGTTGTAATGTTAGTGGGTCTTTGTATTCTTTTCAGAAAAAGAGCTGACATCTTTAGGGCAATGCCCTACAAACGACCCCATTAAGGGCTATTGGTAGTTTATTCTAGAATAGGTTTCTTTTATTTTGGGGTGGGTGTTTTTAAAATGGGTATTAGAATAGGAATATTTTTTAATATTTTGGATAATTTGTTTGTTATTTTGTGTAATGTTTTGTTTTTGCTTTGGGGTGGGTTTTTATTCTTAGAGTAGGGGTTAGGCATTTCATAAAATAGTTGAATGCCCTTTTAAGGGCAATGCCAATACAAATACCCTTTTCAGGGCAATGGGTAGATTAGGTTTTACTTTATTTTTAGTTTATGTGTTTGTGGGGTGCGGGGTTTGTATACTCTTAGGGGGTGTTTGTTTTCCTTTTGTAGGAAAAGAGCTGTTATCTTTAGGGCAGTGCCCTACAAAAGGCCCTTTTAAGGACGCACAAAAAAACCCTTTTATTTCACAGGTAAGTATGTATTTAGTTTTAAATAGGTATTATTTAGTTAATAATTGTAACTTTAATTATGTTAAAGTTAGGGGGTGTTAGGTTAATAGTTTAATTTAGGTTGTTTCGATGTGGGGGCTGGCGGTTTGGGGGTTAATAGGTTTATTTAGTGGTAGTGATGTGGGAGGCCAGAAGTTTAGGGGTTAATAGCTTTATTTAGTGGTGGCGATGTCGGGGAGCGACAGAATAGGGGTTAATAGATTTATTATAGTGTGGGCAATGTTGGGGTGCGAGGGAATAGGGGTTAATAACTTTAGTATAGTGGCTGTGATATCGGGAGCGGCAGATTAGGGGGTTAGTAGATTTATTTAGGTGGCGGCAATATCGGGAACGGTAGATTAGTGGTTAATAACATCATGTAGATGTCGGCAATGTCTGGGGCAGCAGATTAGGGGTGTTTTTACTTAGGGTTTATGTTAGGGTGTTAGGTTTAAACTTAACTTTTTTTCCCCATAGACATCAATGGGGCTGAGCTACGGAGCCTTTCATTCTGCGCTTCAGGTGTTTTTTTCTAACCCGCTCTCCCCATTGATGTCTATAAAGAATACATGCAGGAGCACGCCAAAACCTAGAGTGGAGCTCCATTGTTCTGTTGTCCCCTCCCATTTACTTCATGTGCAGCTGTTGCTGGGTATCCTTTATTGAAGCAGCAGCAATGCACTACTGGGAGCTAGCTCGGCACGAGGTGAGACAATGACAAGAGGCTTGTGTGTGCGGCCACTAATCAGCAGCTAGCACACCATTGTGCCTTATATGCTTTGCCACAAAGGTCTCTAAGAGAATAAAGCAGATTTGACAATAAAAGGAAATTTTAGACTTCTTTAAATTTGAATAATAAAAGCTTGGTGGTTGGTGTCAAGTCTCCTTCTCAGTAACCTAAAGGGCATTCCAGCCCCCTTCTCCATATCCTCCTCCCAGTTCCAGAGATCCAGTGTCTTCTCCAGTACCAGAGATCCAGTGCCATTGGGGCATCAAGTTTTGGTGAAGACTCCACTATATCAGCCAGCTGGTTTGCTGCAGAATACTAGCCTGCCTTTACTGGCACAACTGAGTGCCATCTCACTTGTGAGTACCCTGTGTTTGTCCATTATTGAATTTGTTTGGTCTTTATTGATCTACACATGTGGCGCCTTTGTCCTTGTTTTTGTCTTTACAAGGTAGAAAAAAATATGTTTTGTAGCCAAGGGTTGATCATAATCTTGCACTTTTTGTCAGTAGATTTCTCAACCACCACCGGTATTGTCAGTACGTTTTTTCCAGGGATCAAAATCCAAAATTGCTTCTGCCATTAAAACCACCAAAGTATAGAATTGTTACCTACTGAAAACAACATAAAGGGCTCCATGTACTAAGCAGCGGGAGCCCTTGCGGGGCAGGTTCGCATATGCTTTCCACAATGTATGAAGCTGCAGTCATTAGATTGCTGCTTCTTACACTCTACACCACCTCTGAGGTAGTGAGGAGAAATCACAGAGTGCTTGCTCCAGGTGATTGACAGTAATGCAGGGAGAAGGGGAGAAGCTTGTCTGCTCGCCTTTTATACATTGGGCCAAAATTCTTATCTGTATTCTAAATTTCCTAAATTGCATGCAAAAATCACTGTTACATTTTAAAGATTTTTAGCCACTGTTTAATAATTATATGTGTTGTCTGATGTCTGAACAATATTTTGTAGCTGAGAAATTCGATGAGTGAAAAATATCCTTAAACAAAAATGTATTAATGATTATGAATTGTAATTGTTATCAGTCAAATAGAACTGTCATGTGATAAAAACTATGCTCCTAAAAACATGAAAATATCTGATTGTTGTTGACAATAAAAAACAAAATTTATGCTTACCTGATAAATTTATTTATTTATGGATATGGTGAGTCCACGGCTTGAGTAATTACTGTTGGGAATATCACTAGTGATGTCGCGAATAGTTCGCCGGCGAATAGTTCCCGGCGAACATAGCATGTTCGCGTTCGCCGCGGTGGGCGAACATATGCGATGTTCAATCCGCCCACTATTCGTCATCATTGAGTAAACTTTGACCCTGTATCTCACAGTCTGCAGACACATTCCAGCCAATCAGCAGCAGACACTCCCTCCCAGACCCTCCCAGCTCCTGGACAGCGGCCATTTTAGATTCATTCGGAAGCTGCATTGTTAGTGAGAGGAGGGACAGTGCAGCTGCTGGTGATTTTATAGGGAAATTGATAGCTAGGCTAGTGTATTCAGTGTCCACTACAGTCCTGAAGGACTCATCTGATCTCTGCTGTAAGGACAGCGCCCCAAAAAGCCCTTTTTAGGGCTAGAACATCATTTTTTTTTTCTATTTTTTTTCCTGTGTAATCTAATTGCAGTTGCTTGCCTGCCAAGCCACTTGCCCAGTGCCACCACTCATATCTGTTGTAACAGTAGTGTAAATTTAAAAAAAAAAACTTTTTTGACTGTGAAACATCAGTCTGCTAGTGTAATCTAATTGCAGTTGCCTGCCTGCCAGCGTGTGTGCCAGGCCCACTTGCCCAGTGCCACCACTCATATCTGTTGTAACAGTAGTGTAAATTTAAAAAAAAAACCTTTTTTGACTGCAAAACATCAGTCTGCTAGTGTAATCTAATTGCAGTTGCCTGCCAGCCAGCGTGTGTGCCAGGCCCACTTGCCCAGTGCCACCACTCATATCTGGTGTAACAGTAGTGTAAATTTTAAAAAAAAACTTTTTTGACTGTAAAACATCAGTCTGCTAGTGTAATCTAATTGCAGTTGCCTGCCTGCCAGCGTGTGTGCCAGGCCTACTTGCCCAGTGCTGCCACTCATTTCTGGTGTAACAGTAGTGTATATTTTTTTAAAAAAACTTTTTTGACCTTGAAACATCAGTCTGCTAGTGTAATCTAATTGCAGTTGCCTGCCTGCCAGCGTGTGTGCCAGGCCCACTTGCCCAGTGCCACCACTCATATCTGGTGTAACAGTAAGGTAAATTTAAAAAAAAAAACTTTTTTGACTGTGAAACATCAGTCTGCTAGTGTAATCTAATTGCAGTTGCTTGCCTGCCAGCGTGTGTGCCAGGCCCACTTGCCCAGTGCCACCACTCATATCTGGTGTAACAGTAGGGTAAATTTAAAAAAAAAAACTTTTTTGACTGTGAAACATCAGTCTGCTAGTGTAATCTAATTGCAGTTGCTTGCCTGCCAGCGTGTGCCAGGCCCACTTGCCCAGTGCCACCACTCATATTGGGTGTAACAGTAGTGTAAATTTAAAAAAAAAAAACTTTTTTGACTGTGAAACATCAGTCTGCTTGTGTAATCTAATTGCTGTTGCCTGCCTGCCAGCGTGTGTGCCAGACTCACAGCGTATACTGTGCCCACTTGCCCAGTGCCACCACTCATATCTGGTGTAACAGTAGTGTAAATTAAAAAAAAAAAACTTTTTTGACTGTGAAACATCAGTCTGCTAGTGTAATCTAATTGCAGTTGCCTGCCTGCCAGCGTGTGTGCCAGACCCACTTGCCCAGTACCACCACTCATATCTGGTGTAACAGTAGTGTAAATTTAAAAAAAAAAACTTTTTGACTGTGAAATATCAGTCTGCTAGTGTAATCTAATTGCAGTTGCCTGCCTGCCTGCCAGCGTGTGTGCCAGGCCCACTTGCCCAGTGCCACCACTCATATCTTGTTTAATAGTAGTGTAAGTGTACATTTAAAAACAAAAAAAAAAAATTTGGACTGTGAAACATCAGTCTGCTTTTTTGTGTCAGACTCACAGCTTATACTGGGCCCACTTGCCCAGTGCCACCCCTCATATCTTGTCTTGTTTAATAGTAGTGTAAGTGTACATTTAAAAAAATAAAAACTTTTTGGACTGTGAAACATCAGTCTGCTTTTATGTGTCAGGCTCACAGCATATACTGTGCCCACTTGCCCAGTGCCACCACTCATATCTTGTTTAATAGTAGTGTAAGTGTACATTTTAAAAAATAAAAACTTTTTGGACTGTGAAACATCAGTCTGCTTTTTGTGTCAGGCTCACAGCGTATACTGTGCCCACTTGCCCAGTGCCACCACTCATATCTTGTTTAATAGTAGTGTAAGTGTACATTTAAAAACAAAAAAAATGTTTTGGACTGTGAAACATCAGTCTGCTTTTTTGTGTCAGGCTCACAGCGTATACTGTGCCTACTTGCCCAGTGCCACCACTCATATCTTGTTTAATAGTAGTGTAAGTGTACATTTAAAAAAAAAAAAACTTTTTGGACTGTGAAAAATCAGTCTGCTTTTTTGTGTCAGGTTTACAGCTTATACTTGGCCCACTTGCCCAGTGCCACCACTCATATCTTGTTTAATAGTAGTGTAAGTGTACATTTAAAAAAATAAAAACTTTTTGGACTGTGAAACATCAGTCTGCTTTTTTGTGTCAGGCTCATAGCGTACACTGTACCCACTTGCCCAGTGCCACCACTCATATCTTGTTTAATAGTAGTGTAAGTGTACATTTAAAAAAATAAAAACTTTTTGGACTGTGAAACATCAGTTTGCTTTTTTGTGTCAGGCTCACAGCTTATACTGTGCCCACTTGCCCAGTGCCACCACTCATATCTTGTTTAATAGAAGTGTAAGTGTACATTTAAAAACAAAAAAAACTTTTTGGACTGTGAAACATCATTCTGCTTTTTTGTGTCAGGCTCACAGCTTATACTGGGCCCACTTGCCCAGTGCCACCACTCATATCTTGTTTAATAGTAGTGTAAGTGTACATTTTAAAAAAAATGACAGGCATAGGCAGGCCACCCCGCAGGTGTCGTCGTGGTTGTGGTGCTGTGATTCCCTTTGGCCCTAGAATAATGCCCAGTGTTCAGAGGCCACGTACCATGAACTCGAAAAGTTCTAATGAGGACATAGTTGACTTTTTAACACAGGAAACCCAATCGTCTATAACTTCCGCTCCAAACCTTGACACACCATCGTCCTCCAGCTCATCATCGGGCACCTCTCAAGTTACCACTCGCCCACCTGCCGCCACCACCAACACTAGCACCACAGCTGCTTCACTTGATGTGTCAGAGGAGTTATTTACACATCAGTTGGAAGAAATGAGTGATGCGCAACCATTATTGACAGAGAACGTAGATAACAGTGATATGTCTCAGTCAGGCAGCATTACAGACATGGATGTACGGTGTGATGATGATGATGTTGTACCCGCTGCTGCTTCCTTTGTTGATTTGTCAGATACAAGTGAAGCGGTTGATGATGACGATGCGTCCGTGGATGTCACGTGGGTGCCCGCTAGAAGAGAAGAAGAACAGGGGGAAAGTTCAGATGGGCAGACAGAGAAGAGGAGGAGGAGACAAGTTGGAAGCAGGGGGAGGTCGTCGCAAGGAGCTAGTGGCACAGTCAGACAGCATGCATCGGCACCCGGGGTCAGCCAGACAGCACGCCAATCAACGCATGCTGTTGTCACCACCAGAATGCCGTCATCGCAGAGCTCAGCAGTGTGGCATTTTTTTGTGTGTCTGCCTCTGACAACAGCGATGCCATTTGCAACCTGTGCCAAAACAAACTGAGTCGTGGGAAGTCCAACACCCACCTAGGTACAACTGCTTTGCGAAGGCACATGATCGCACATCACAAACGCCTATGGGATCAACACATGAGTACAAGCAGCACACAAACTCAAAGCCGCCATCCTCTGCCTGGTCCAGCATATTCAGCCACGTCAACCACTGCTGTCCTCCTTGCCCCCTCTCAACCATCCGCCACTCCGTCTCTCTTCCGGAGCAGTTCCTGCTCATCTGCCCACAGTCAGGTGTCTGTCAAGGACATGTTTGAGCATAAGATGCCAATGTATAAAAGTCACCCCCTTGCCCGGCGTCTGACCGCTGGCTTGTCTGAACTCTTAGCCCACCAGCTTTTACCATACAAGCTGGTGGAGTCTGAGGCGTTCCAAAAATTTGTAGCTATTGGGACACCGCAGTGGAAGGTGCCCGGACGAAATTTCTTTGCACAAAAGGCAATCCCCAACCTGTACTCGATTTTGCGAAAGGAAGTAATGGCATGTCTGGCACACAGTGTTGGGGCAAGGGTCCATCTGACCACTGATAGCTGGTCTGCAAAGCATGGTCAGGGCAGGTATATCACCTACACTGTGCATTGGGTAAACCTGCTGACGGCTGCCAAGCATGGAATGCGTGGCTCTGCAGAGGAGTTGGAGACACCGCCACGACTTGCAGGCAGGCCTGCTGCCACCTCCTCTACTCCTCCTACTCCAACCTCTTCCATAACCTCCTTGGCTGAGTCCTCTTCTGCTGTTGCGTCTTGTTCCACATCAACGGCATCCCCCCAGCTCCCCAGGTACTATTCCACATCCTGGATATGGCAGTGTCACGCCGTCTTGGGGTTGACTTGCCTGAAAGCAGAGAGTCACACCGGACCAGCACTCCTGTCCACCCTGAACGCACAGGTGGATCAGTGGCTGACTCCGCACCAACTGGAGATCAGCAAAGTGGTTTCTGACAACAGAAGTAATTTGGTGGTGGCATTGAATTTGGGCAAGTTGACACATGTGCCGTGCATGGCACATGTGTGTAATCTGATCGTACAATGCTTAGTGCATAAATACCCAGGCTTACAGGATGTCCTGAAGCAGGCCAGGGAGGTGTGTGGCCATTTGAGGCGTTCCTACACGGCCATGGCGCACTTTTCAGATATCCAGCCGCGAAACAACCTGCCAGTGAGGCGCTTGATTTGTGACAGCCCGACATGTTGGAATTCAACACTCCTAATATTTGACCACCTGCTCCAACAAGAAAAAGCCATTAACGAGTATTTATATGACCGGGGTGCTAGGACAGCCTCTGCGGAGCTGGGGCTTTTTTTGCCACGTTACTGGACACTCATGCGCAATGCCTGTAGGCTTATGCGTCCTTTTGAGGAGGTGACAAACCTAGTCAGTCGCACCGAAGGCACCATCAGTGACATCATACCATTTGTTTTCTTCCTGGAGCGTGCTGTGCGAAGAGTGCTGGATCAGGCCGTAGATGAGCGTGAAGAGGAAGAGTTGTGGTCTCCATCACCACCAGAAACAGCCTTATCCGCATTGCTTGCTGGACCAGCGGCAACGCTGGAAGAGGATTGTGAAGAAGAGGAGTCAGAGGAGGAATGTGGCTTTGAGGAGGAGGATGAAGACCAACCACAACAGGCATCCCAGGGTGCTCGTTGTCACCTATCTGGTACCCGTGGTGTTGTACGTGGCTGGGGGGAAGAAGATACCTTCAGTGAGATCAGTGAGGACGAGGAACGGGACATGAGTAGCTCGAAATCCAACCTTGTGCAAATGGGGTCTTTAATGCTGTCGTGAATGTTGAGGGACCCTCGTATAAAAAAGCTGAAGGAGAATGACCTGTACTGGGTGTCCACACTACTAGACCCCCGGTATAAGCATAAAATGCCTGAAATGTTACCGAATTACTGCAAGTCAGAAAGGATGCAGCAGTTCCAAAATAATTGAAAAAGTATGCTTTACACAGCGTATAAGGGTGATGTCACATCACAATGGGAATCTAACAGGGGAAGAGGTGAAAGTAATCCTCCTCCTCCCACGACCATGCCAGCAAGGACAGGACACTTTACAGACTTGTTGTTGATGGAGGACATGCAGAGCTTTTTAAGTCCTATGCATTGCCACAGCCCTTCGGGGTCCACCCTCAGAGAACGACTCGACCGAGAGGTAGCAGACTACTTCACCTTAACTGCAGATCTCGACACTCTGAGGAGCGATGAACCCCTTGACTACTGGGTGTGCAGACTTAACCTGTGGCCTGAGCTATCCTAATTTGTGATAGAACTTCTGGCCTGCACCGCTTCAAGTGTCCTGTCAGAAAGGACCTTCAGTGCAGCAGGAGGTATTGTGACTGAGAAGAGAAGTCGCCTAGGTCAAAAAAGTCTAGATTACCTCACCTTTATTAAGATGAATGAGGGATGGATCCTGAAGGGACTGACATTGGGCGATACATTCGACTAAAAAAGGCCTGATGAGATGAGCTGCCTTGGGCTAAAAATGGTCCACGCACTGCTGTATTTTATCTTCGAATGCCAGATGACTTGCGTGACTTATCCGCCACCAACTTGGGTTCAAGCGGCAATGTTTTCGGGCACTTTCTGTCTGGGAAACAAACATCAATTTTTCTGGCCACTGCTATAGCAGCGGCTGCAACAATACCTAATTTTTCAGGCATGTGTACATGCCAATTTTTTCTGGCCTCTGGTGCTGCACTGTGGTTTCAAAAACCAAACCAAAAAAAAAGGCACGTAACAGGGATTAAACTGATAGGAATAGTACTACTTAACAGACCACTCCTATCTGGTGGCACATTAGATTGTATGCGCAGTGCCCTAAATTTGAAGTAGGAGGACCGACCAAGCATCTTTTTCCATCTCCCGGTTCCTAAAATCCATGCCATATACACGTCCCCTGGCGCCGCAACTGCCTCTGGGAACCTTGCCATGGGTCCCAGACCGCACGTCTTGTAATTGTCTGTCTGGGAAATTATCTATCTATCAAATCTATCTATTTATCTATCAAATCTATCTATCATCTATCTATCTATCTATCTATCTATCTATCTATCTATCTATCTATCTATCTATCTATCTATCTATCTATCTATCTATCTATCGTATCTATCAAATGTATATTGCATCTATTGATCTATCTATCTAATCTATGTATCTATGTATCTATCTATCTATCTATCTATCTATCTATCTATCTATCTATCAAATCTATCTATCTTGTGGCCGGACTGTTTTGTGACAGCCACTTGTGTTTCCGCCAACTGTCCGTCGGCTAAAAGTCCGGCCACGATTGCACGCGCAGTGCCCCAAATTTGAAGTAGGAGGACCGACCAAGCATCTTTTTCCATCTCCTGGTTCCTAAAATCGATGCCATATACACGTCCCCTGATAGGGGACGTAACAGGGATTAAACTGATCAGAATAATACTACTTAACACACCACTCATATCTGGTGGCACAGTAGATTGCACGCGCAGTGCCCCAAATTTGAAATAGGAGGACCAACCAAGCATCTTTTTCCATCTCCTGGTTCCTAAAATCCATGCCATATACACGTCCCCTGATAGGGGACGTAACAGGGAGTAAACTGATCAGAATAATACTACTTAACACACCACTCATATCTGGTGGCACAGTAGATTGCAAGCGCAGTGCCCCAAATTTGAAATAGGAGGACCGACCAAACATCTTTTTCCATCTCCCGGTTCCTAAAATCGATGCCATATACATGTCCCCTGATAGGGGACGTAACAGGGATTAAACTGATCAGAATAATACTACTAAACACACCACTCATATCTGGTGGCACAGTAGATTGCACGCGCAGTGCCCCAAATTTGAAATAGGAGGACCGACCAAGCATCTTTTTCCATCTCCCGGTTCCTAAAATCCATGCCATATACACATCCCCTGATAGGGGACGTAACAGGGATTAAACTGATCAGAATAATACTACTTAACACACCACTCATATCTGGTGGCACAGTAGATTGCATGCGCAGTGCCCCAAATTTGAAATAGGAGGACCGACCAAGCATCTTTTTCCATCTCCCGGTTTCCGAAAATCCATGACATATACACATCCCCTGGCGCCGCAACTGCCTCTGGGAACCTTACCATGGGTCCCAGACCGCACGTCTTGTAATTGTCTGTCTGGGAAATTATCTATCTATCAAATCTATCTATTTATCTATCGTATCTATCAAATGTATATTGCATCTATTGATCTATCTATCTAATCTATGTATCTATCTATCTATCTATCAAATCTATCTATCTCGTGGCCGGACTGTTTTCTGACAGCCACTTGTGTTTCAGTCATGCCATATACATATCCATGCCATATACATGTCCCCTTATAGGGGACGTAACAGGGATTAAACTGATCAGAATAGTACTACTTAACACACCACTCAAATCTGGTGACACAGTAGATTGCACGCGCAGTGCCCCAAATTTGAAGTAGGAGGACCGACCAAGCATCTTTTTCCATCTCCAGGTTCCTAAAATCCATGCCATATACACGTCCCCTGGCGCCGCAACTGCCTCTGGGAACCTTACCATGGGTCCCAGACTGTACGTCTTGTAATTGTCTGTCTGGGAAATTATCTATCTATCAAATCTATCTATTTATCTATCAAATCTATCTATCGTATCTATCAAATGTATATTGCATCTATTGATCTATCTATCTAATCTATGTATCTATATATCTATCTATCAAATCTATCTATCTCGTGGCCGGACTGTTTTGTGACAGCCACTTGTGTTTCGGCCAAATGTCCATTGGCCAAATGTCCGTCGGCTAAAAGTCCGGCCATGATTGGACAGGCAGTGCCCCAAATTTGAAGTAGGAGGACCGACCAAACATCTTTTTCCATCTCCCTGTTCCTAAAATCCATGCCATATACACGTCCCCTTATAGGGGACGTAACAGGAATTAAACTGATCAGAATAGTACTACTTAACACACCACTCATATCTGGTGGCACAGTAGATTGCACGCGCAGTGCCCCAAATTTGAAGTAGAAGGACCGACCAAGCATCTTTTTCCATCTCCCGGTTCCTAAAATCCATGCCATATACACGTCCCCTGGCACCGCAACTGCCTCTGGGAACCTTACCATGGGTCCCAGACCGCACGTCTTGTAATTGTTTGTCTGGGAAATTATCTATCTATTTATCTATCAAATCTATCATCTATCTATCTATCTATCTATCTATCGTATCTATCAAATGTATATTGCATCTATTGATCTATCTATCTAATCTATGTATCTATCTATCAAATCTATCTATCTCGTGGCCGGACTGTTTTGTGACAGCCACTTGTGTTTCGGCCAAAAGTCTGTCGGCCAAATGTCCGTCGGCTAAAAGTCCTGCCACGATTGCACGCGCAGTGCCCCAAATTTGAAGTAGGAGGACCGACCAAGCATCTTTTTCCATCTCCCGGTTCTGAAAATCCATGCCATATACACCTCCCCTGATAGGGGACATAACAGGGATTAAACTGATAAGAATAGTACTACTTAACACACCTTATAATAACGCAGAGAGAGGCAACGCAGAGAGAGGAGTCTGAAGAAGAGGAGTCAGAGGAAGGAAGGTGGCTTTGAGGAGGTGGAAGACCAAAAACAGCAGGCGTCCCAGGGGGCTTGTTGTCACCTTTCGGGGACCCTTGGTGTTGGAATAACCCTCACACTACCTGATCGATACAACATCATACCAGATGTTTTAAAGCACGTTATTCCAAACAATTTAGGAATATTAGGTGATTTATGCCCTTTATGGATTAAAACCAGACTCTGCATCAACTATGTAATTTTACGAGGGAGTTTTGCCATGGATCCCCCTCCGGCATGCCACAGTCCAGGTGTTAGTACCCTTGAAACAACTTTTCCATCACTATTGTGGCCAGAAAGAGTCCCTATGGGTTTTAAAACTCGCCTGCCTATTGAAGTCAATGGCGGTTCACCCGGTTTGCCCGTTCGTGAACATTTGAGAAAGTTCGCCGTTCGCGAACGGAAAATTTTAAATTCGCGACATCACTAAATATCACTCCTAGCCAGCAGGAGAAGGCAAAGAGCACCATAGTTAAACTGCTAATTATCACTCCCTTACCCACAACCCCCAGTCATTCGACCGAAGAGAAATGGAGAAAAAGGAGTAACACAAGATGTAGAGGTGCTGAGGTGCATGGGTTTATAGTCAAAAGAACAACAGGCTGAGGTGCCTGAGGTTATAGTCAAAAGAACAAATGTCTTAAAATAAAGGGTGGGGCAGTGGACTCACCAACATTTTTTTATCAGGTAAGCATAAATTTGTTTTTTCTTTCCTAAGATATGGTGAGTCCACAGCTTGAGTAATTACTGTTGGGAACCAATACCCAAGCTAGAGGACACAGATTAATAGGGAGGGACAAGACAGGCAGTTCTAATCAGAAGGCACCACCGCTTGAAGAACTTTTCTCCCAAAAGAAGCCTCAGCCGAGGCAAAAGTATCAAATTTTAAAAATTTGGAAAAAGTATGTAGAGAAGACCAAGTTGCAGCCTAGCAAATTTGTTCCACAGAAGCTTCATTTTTGAAAGCCCAAGAAGAGGAAACAGCTCTTGTGGAATGAGCCGTAATTCTCTTAGGAGGCTGCTGTCCAGCAGTCTCATAAGCCAAACGGATTATACTTCGTAACCAAAAAGAAAGAGTAGTAGCAGTAGCTTTCTGACCTTTACGTTTCCCAGAGAAATAGACAAATAGGGCAGAGGACTGGCGAAAATCCTTAGTTGCCTGTAAGTAGAATTTAAGAGCACGTACAACATCCAAACTGTGTTACAAACGTTCTTTGGAAGAAGAAGGATCAGGACACAGAGAGGGAATAACAATTTCCTGATTGATATTTCTATTAGAAACAACCTTAGAAAGGAAACATAACTTAGTACGAAGAACCGCCTTATTGGCATGAAAAATAAGATAAGGGGAATCACACTGCAGAGCTGAGAGTTCTGAGACTCTGCAAGCAGAAGAGATAGCAACAAGAAACAGAATTTTACGAGATAACAATTTAATGTCTATGGAATGCAACGGCTCAAACTGAGCTAGCTGTAAAACTTTAAGAACAAGGTTAAGGCTCCAAGGAGGAGCAACAGACTTAAAGGCTACACATCTGGCACATCTGCCATACTTTTATGTAGTAAAACTCATAAAGCAGAAATCTGACCCTTCAGGGTACTGACTGACAATACCTTCTCCAGGCCTTCCTAAAGAAAAGATAAAATTCTAAGAATTCTAATTCTACTCCAAGAGTAGCCATTGGTTTCACACCAATAAAGATATTTATGCCATATCTTATAGTAAATCTTTCTAGTAACAGGCTTGCAAGCCTGAATCATGGTCTCAATGACCGACTGAGAAAAAACATGCTTAGACAGAATTAAGTATTCAATCTCCAAGCAGTCAGCTTGAGTGAAATGAGATTTGGATAAAGGAAGGGGCCCTGAATCAGGAGGTCCTTCTTCAGAGGTAGTCTCCAAGGTGGGAGAGATAACATCTCCACTAGGTCTGCAAACCATATCCTGTGAGGCCACGCAGGGGCTATTAGAATCACTGACGCCCTCTCCTGTTGGATATGAGAAATGACTCATAGAAGGAGAGCAAACGGAGGAAACAGGTATGCAAACCTGAAAACCCAAGAACCAGTCACAGCATCTTTCAGAATGGCCTGCAGATCTCTTGGCCTTAAACCGTACCTTGGAAGCTTGGTTTTCTGACAGGATGCCATCAGATCTAACTCCTGCACCATCCATTTGAGCACTAAGCAGGAAAACACCTCCAGCTGGAGTTCTCTCTCCCCGGGATGAAAAAGTCTGTCTGCTCAGAAAATCCACTTCCCAGTTGTCTACTCCTGGAATTTGGATGGCAGATAGACAGCAATTGTGGGTCTCTGCCCAATGAAGAATTTGATTCACCTCCATCATGGCTAAGTAACTCTGAGTTCCTCCATGGTGATTGATGTAAGCCACACAGGTTATGTTGTCTGACTGAAAACTGATAAACTGGGCTGAGGACAACTGAGGCCAAGCCAATAGAGCATTGTAAATCACCCTCAACTCCAAGATGTTTATGGGAAGAGCAGACTCTCCTGAGTCCAAAGGCCCTGAGCTTTTAATGAGTTCCAGACTGCTCCCCAGCCCATCAGGCTGGTGTCCGTTGTCACAATCACCCAGGAAGGTCTCAAAAAACATGTGCCCTGAGACAGATGTTCCTGAGAAATCCACCATGGGAGAGAATGCCTTGACGACTGATCTAACTCTATTCTCTGAGATAGATCCACATGGTCGCCATTCCATTGTCTGAGCATACACAACTTGAAAACTCTCAAATGGAATCAAGCAAAAGGAATGATGTCCATGGAAGCCACTATCAGACCGATTACCTTCATACATTGAGCAACTTAAGAATGAGCAGTAGCATGAAGAGAGAGGAAAGAGGAATCTATTATGATCCCAAAGAACACTACTCTTGCAGCAGGGGAAAGGGAGCTTTATTCCAGATTCATATTCCATCAGTGGGAACAAAGAAAAACAACAATATCTCTGTGTGAGATTTTGCTTTTTGAAAAGATGGAACCTGAACCAATATGTCATCAAGGTCGGGTGCCACAGCAATTTCACAAGAACAGACCACTGCCAAAAGAGTCTTTTCAAGTCTAGAATGGGACAGAAAGTTCCCTCTTTTTTGGGAACCACAAATAGGTTGGAGTAAACCCTGAGACCCTGCTACTGCACTGGAACTAGAACTACCACTTCCTTGGAGGAAATATGTTGTATACATTTTAAGAATCCCTGTCTATTTATCTGGTCTGCAGATAATCTTAAGAGAAGGAATCTGCCTCTGGGAAGAAAAGTCTTGAATTCCAATTTGTAACCCTGGGATACTATGTCCACAGTCCAGGGATCTGGAACATCTTATATCCAGGCTTGAGAGAACTGAGAAAGTCTGCCCCCACCTGATCAGATCCCGGATTGGGGGCGAACCCTTCTTGCTGATTTGGAATCAGTTGTGGGTTTCCTTGATTGTTTCCCCTTGTTCCAAGACTGATTGGGTTTCCAAGAAGACTTGGATTGTTCCTGCTTGGAAGAAGGTGAAGGGATTCCTCTGAAGTTATGAAAGGAACGAAAATTTCTCTGACGTCCTTGAGGCCTATTCTTCTTATCTTGAGGTAGAAAAGACCCTTTTTCACCCGTAATATCAGAGATACTTTCTGCCAAACCGGGTCCAAACAAGGTTTTGCCTTTGTAAGGAATCACCAGAAGCTTGACTTTAGAGGAAACATCCGCAGACCAGGATTTCAACCATAATGCCCTGCGGGCTAGGACAGCAAAACTAGAAGTTTTAGCTCTTAGTCTAACAACCTGTAAAATGGCATCTGCAATAAAGGAATTGGCCAATTTAAGAGTTTTAATCCTATCCTGAATTTCATCTAAGGAAGTCTCTACTTGAAGAGAATCAGACAAGGTTTAGAACCAATAAGATGCCGCACTAGTCACGGTGGCAATACACACCACAGGTTGCCATTGGAGACCTTGATGAACATAAATATTTTTCAAATAAGCCTTTAGCTTCTTGTCCATCGGATCCTTAAAAGAGCAGCTATCCTCAATAGGAATAGTGGTTCTCTTAGCCAGAGTGGAAATGGCCCCTTCAATTTTGGGTACAGTATACCAAGTGTCTTTAATGGAGTTCTTGACAGGAAACATTTTCTTAAAAATGGTAGATGGGGAAAAAGACACCCCTGGTTTCTCCCTTTTCTGTGAGATAATCTCCCTAGCACGGTCCGGCATAGGAAAACCTCTGAAGTAGAAGGTTCATCAAACAATCTATTGCGTTTACTATATTTCTTAGGAGTGACAACGACAGGAGTATTGAAGTCTTCTAAAGTAGCTTAAACCTCCTTTAACAATACACAAAGGTGTTAAAGCTTAAATCTGAAAGATACCACCTCAGTCTCAGAAGAAGGAATTATACTGTCCGAATCTGAGATTTCACCCTCAGAAAGTCCCGATGTATCTTCCTTATCAAACTTATGAGAAAGGGCAACTTGGGAAGCAGAACTGAGGACAGGCACCTTACTTTCTGAATTTCTAGATTTCCTCTTACGTTTTCCCTGTAATCTGGGAATGGCAGTTAATGCAGCAGATACCGCTGAAGATACATGGGCAGCAATTTATGCTTTTAAATAAACTCCACTAGGAGTTATAAAGGAACTGCAGGGCACCGCATGTGATGTCATTGAGGCTTGGGACGTAGCAGGAGAAAGCTGAGATATTATTTTAACAGCATCATCCTGAGAGTCACTAGGCTCAAAAATTGTACCTTTATTTTGCAAGGTTTTCTTCACACATGATGAACAAAATTGCATAGGAGCTTCAATCTGTGCATCTAAACATAATAAGCATGAACTCATGAGAGCAGGCTCTTGCTCCATATCAGACATGTTGTGAAACAGTAAATAAACTTGTACAGATAACCTTAAAAGATTTTAATATTCAATTAAAATAAGCTAAGGAAAAAATACACTTTAAATTTTATCCCAAATTAGGATCAATTCCCAGCTAAAATTATGTGAGAAAAGTTAAGAAAAAACATTTAATAAGCATCAAATAAACTTCTAAAATAACCCTCAGACATCCCTACACCTCAATTACTGAGGTGCCTTACCACTACCAATTAAGACTGGATCACCCAGAAATGGAGAAAAATTACTGCTGCGACACAGAGAGGCACTAAAAATTAGCTTCCTGGTACACTGAGTAGCAGAAATAACCAGTTTATAATGTTGCATCATTTTATTTTAAGGCAAAGGGGAAATGAATAAGCTGCTGAAATAGAAAATTTAGCCTTACTTTCAGTTTAAAGTTGAATTATTTTATCAAGTAAATATGTGTCAGAAAATAAAGCCTAATAAAAACATTTCACCCTTTCTTTTTAAAAGAGTTTAAATGTTAGTCTCATACATGCTACAGTGCCTGCTTCACGCCCCAGTGTAACCCATACAACAGGATTATCTATGCCCCAATAAAAAAGAAGTCTTTTAATATGTTAAGTGCATGGTCTCTCCAACTGGAAGAAAAAGCATTTACCTGCTCCGCTGTCTGGCATGTAGACTGTTACAAGGTATGAGAAGAAACAGTTCTTCACAGAGACCTTTGAAAAAGAAAGAACAGAGTAGCCAACCCTGGCTTTCTAAACTAGGGCAGCAAATGTTAGGAAAACATATTAAGTACCTCTTTACAAGTTCCTAACTGCTTTAAAGCCACCACTATCCAACTGCAAGTAATGATGTGGAATACGGCTATACCCCAAAACTTGCTTGTAGATTAAATAAAAAAAAGACACCTAAGCTTCACCTCCTCCATGCACCGAAGGCAAAAAGAATGACTGGGGGTTGTGGGTAAGGGAATGATACTTAGCAGTTTAACTGTGGTGCTCTTTGCCTCCTCCTGCTGGGCAGGGGTGATATTCCCAACAGTAATTACTCAAGCCGTGGACTCACCATAGCTTAGGAAAGACATAGCTTATGTCTATCCATTAACATGTAAATAAATATCAACCGTTAAATTGTGAGCAAATAAGAAAATGTAGTGGTTCCTCAAAAAGTAGTAAGAATTGTTAAGCGACTCTTTATCCAAGAGGACTGTTATAGGAATTCCAGAGGTGCGGATATTGATTATACATCACCCACCAGAAAGCCTTTTGAGGAAAAAATAGAAGAATAGTATATGATTATATAAAATTCAGAACAAACAAAATAGAAAAGAAAAGAAAGAAAAACATGATTCAATATAATCAAAAGAAGCAGTATCTGAACATGAAGAGTTGAAACATGCATGTCAGAATAGGTTACATTATTTCAGTTTAAGCTAACATTGCAAAGAAAGCCAAGGTGTCAGTGAGTTTAGTTTGCTACACCACTAAGAGGCCCTTGGAAACTGGAAGGAACTCTGACAGAATCAGAAAACAAGCTTCTGAGAGTCAAGTCAACAAAAGCTTCAAGCACAGCTTGACAGTGACTTAACATAACCCTGTCAGAATTGAAAGATCTAACAAAAGGTCCCCTATTACACTGTGTAAAGCAGTCTGATAAACAAAAACGTCACAAATATATTTAACCATGAAAAAAATGTGGGATCTGCTAACTAGTGATCCTAATCTTCCTTTTAAGAATTATGATCCACCTAGAATGTTTTCATTTTAAAACTTAACAGATGTGGTAGAACACCCCCCCCCCCAAAAAAAAAAAATGGACTTATTTAGATTCCTAGGTTGTACCACCTGCCACCTAATGATACAGGGATCCTGCATTATATATACCAATTAAATTCAAAACCAAATTCTTCCTAACTTGAACTAAGGCAGTGATTCTTAACCTTTTTTTTTGCTGTGGCACACTTTTTTACATTAAAAAATCCTGTGGCACACCACCATCCCAAAATTTTTAAAAAAATCACACATTGTAGCCTAATACAGCATATATATATACACATACACACAAACACACACATACTGTATGTATTGTGCTGTTATGCCATGCCTCCTACAAACTACCCCTGCACTGGGAGTAAAAAACAAGCAAAGTTTAAAAAATATGTCACACTGTTGTCAGTCTGCCGTGGCACACCTGAGGATCTCTCACGGCACACTAGTGTGCCACGGCACACTGGTTGAAAAACACTGAACTAAGGGTTATATTACAAATGGCGTACTAACGTAACCATGAGGAGTGTAAACATGATTGCAAGATCACAGTGTTTTTTATGCACAAATCCATATTACAAGTGGCACTCTGTTTAAATTACTGCGTGTTTGCACAAACAAATTAAATGCGATCGCTGGAACACAATCACATGTAACGCTCAAACATTTTACACGACTTGAAAGCTCGCATAAACTACACTATTAATGCTTAAACTGCCACAAAGCCCACCACAAACTGCTCTGTTACACTATTAACCCCTAAAATGCCACACCCCCACATCGCAAAGTATCTGCTACCTTATTAATCCCTAAACCACCGCATATCTCAAAGTAACTTGAATCCAGCTCCTAGGTAATCCCCTCCATTGGTGCTCCTCTTCTTTCTTCATCCATGGCAGCGCTCCATGGAGCCTGTCTTCTTCAATCTTCTATCATCCACCCAATGCTGCTTCTTCTTATCTTATCTTCCACCTGATCTGTCTTCATGCACTCACCGCAGCACACTAAAGCTTGAATTCAAAGTTCCCTCTTGTAATCCTATTGGCTGATTTTCAAATTCAAATCAGCCAATAAAAAAAGCTTTCATTCTTTTGGCTGATTTGAATTTGGGATTCTTCTGTCGCTTTTTTTCCTTTTCTTTTTTTTTACCTGCCATTTAACTATAAACTGCAATTGTTATTCCATTTACCTTATAGTTGTTCATACTGCAGTGGTCATATAGATATACTGCAACAAAATATTTACTTAAAGGGACACTGAACCCAAATTGTTTCTTTCATGATTTAGATAGAGCATGCAATTTTAAGCAACTTTCTAATTTATTCCTATTATCAAATTTTCTTCATTCTCTTGGTATCTTTATTTGAAAAGCAAGATTGTAAGTTTAGAAGCCGGACCATTTTTGGTGAACAAGCTCGGTTATTCTCGCTGATTGGTGGATACATTCACCCACCAATAAACAAGTGTTGTCAAGTATTCTGAACCAAAGATTGGCTGGCTCCTTAGCTTAGATGCCTTCTTTTTCAAATACAGATAGCAAAAGAATGAAGAAAATTTGATAATAGGAGTAAATTAGAAAGTTGCTTAAAATTGCATGCTCTATCTGAATCATGAAATAAACAATCTGGGTTAGTATCCCTTTAATGTCAAGTCATTGACTCAGAGTATTGTGTCATGATACACTTCTATTTTATTTAATTTCAACATGATGTTATAATGCAATGCTTTATACATGAGTGCTCAATTGATATAGCTGTACGTTTTATAGTAATGTAAGTGCATTGACTACAAGAGGTGTGAGATAGGATACACTTTATTCTTTTTTGTTCACATTTTTACTAAACATTGTAATTCAACACTAGTGAGTGTGCATAGTTAGCCAATGGCTATTACACCTGTATGAGTTATATGTGAAGCTTCCCTTTACCTACAGCAGCATAGAATGGTACATTATTATGCAGTTTAAGAACTATTTAATAGCTAAAATAGTTAAAATAATTACAAAATTACCTGTAAAATAAATCCTAACCTAAGTTACAATTAAACCTAACACTACACTATCAATAAATTAATTAAATAAAATACCTACAATTACCTACAATTAAACCTAACACTACACTATCAATAAATTAATTAAATACAATATCTACAAATAAATACAATGAAATAAACTAACTAAAGTACAAAAAATAAAAAAGAACTAAGTTACAAAAAATAAAAAAATATTTACAAACATCAGAAAAATATTACAACAATTTTAAACTAATTACACCTACTCTAAGCCCCCTAATAAAATAACAAAGACCCCCAAAATAAAAAAATGCCCTACCCTATTCTAAATTACTAAAGTTCAAAGCTCTTTTACCTTACCAGCCCTGAACAGGGCCCTTTGCGGGATCATGCCCCAAAGAATTCAGCTCTTTTGCCTGTAAAAAAAACACATACAATACCCCCCAACATTACAACCCACCACCCACATACCCCTAATCTAACCCAAACCCCCCTTAAATAAACCTAACACTAAGCCCCTGAAGATCTTCCTACCTTATCTTCACCATACCAGGTTCACCGATCGATCCAGAAGAACTCCTCCGATGTCCTGATCCAAGCCCAAGTGGGGGGCTGAAGAGGTCCATGATCGGGCTGAAGTCATCATCCAAGCGGGAGCTGAAGAGGTCCATGATCCGGCTGAAGCCTTCATCCAAGCGGGAGCTGAAGAGGTCCATGATCCGGCTGAAGTCTTCTATCAACGGCATCTTCAATCTTCTTTCTTCGGGAGCCATCATCTTCCAGCCGACACGGAACATCCTCTTCTCCCGACGCCTACTCGCCGAATGACGGTTCCTTTAAATAACGTCATCCAAGATGGCGTCCCTCGAATTCCGATTGGCTGATAGGATTCTATCAGCCAATCGGAATTAAGGTAGGAATATTCTGATTGGCTGATGTAGGCGTCGGGACGAGTAGGCGTCGGGAGAAGAGGATGTTCCACGTCGGCTGGAAGATGATGGCTCCCGAAGAAAGAAGATTGAAGATGCCGTTGATAGAAGACTTCAGCCGGATCATGGACCTCTTCAGCCCCCCGCTTGGGCTTGGATCAGGACATCGGAGGAGCTCTTCTGAATCGATCTGTGAACCTGGTATGGTGAAGATAAGGTAGGAAGATCTTCAGGGGCTTAGTGTTAGGTTTATTTAAGGGGGGTTGGGGTTAGATTAGGGGTATGTGGGTGGTGGGTTGTAATGTTGGGGGGGGGTTCTTTGGGGCATGCCCCGCAAAGGGCCCTGTTCAGGGCTGGTAAGGTAAAAGAGCTTTGAACTTTAGTAATTTAGAATAGGGTAGGGCATTTTTTTATTTTGGGGGTCTTTGTTATTTTATTAGGGGGCTTAGAGTAGGTTTAATTAGTTTAAAATTGTTGTAATATTTTTCTGATGTTTGTAAATATTTTTTTATTTTTTGTAACTTAGTTCTTTTTTATTTTTTGTACTTTAGTTAGTTTATTTCATTGTATTTATTTGTAAATATTGTATTTAATTAATTTATTGATAGTGTAGTGTTAGGTTAATTGGAGGTAATTGTAGGTGTTTTATTTAATTAATTTATTGATAGTGTAGTGTTAGGTTTAATTGTAACTTAGGTTAGGATTTATTTTTCAGGTAATTTTGTAATTATTTTAACTATTTTAGCTATTAAATAGTTCTTAACTATTTAATAGCTATTGTACCTGGTTAAAATAAATACAAAGTTACCTGTAAAATAAATATTAATCCTAAAATAGCTATAATATAATTATAATTTATATTGTAGCTATATTAGGATTTATTTTACAGGTAAGTATTTAGCTTTAAATAGGAATAATTTATTTAATAAGCGTTAATTAATTTCGTTAGATTTAAATTATATTTAACTTAGGGGGGTGTTAGTGTTAGGGTTAGACTTAGCTTTAGGGGTTAATACATTTATTAGAATAGTGGTGAGCTCCAGTCGGCAGATTAGGGGTTAATGTTTGAAGTTAGGTGTCAACGATGTTAGGGAGGGCAGATTAGGGGTTAATACTATTTATTATAGGGTTAGTGAGGCGGATTAGGGGTTAATAACTTTATTATAGTAGCGGTGCGGTCCGCTCGGCAGATTAGGGGTTAATAAGTGTAGGCAGGTGGAGGCGACGTTGAGGGGGGCAGATTTGGGGTTAATAAATACAATATAGGGGTCGGCGGTGTTAGGGGCAGCAGATTAGGGGTACATAAGGATAACGTAAGTAGCGGCGCTTTGCGGTCGGCAGATTAGGGGTTAATTATTGTAGGTAGCTGGCGGCGACGTTGTGGGGGGCAGATTAGGGGTTAATAAATATAATATAGGGGTCGGCGGTGTTAGGGGCAGCAGATTAGGGGTACATAGGGATAATGTAAGTAGCAGCGGTTTATGGAGCGGCAGATTAGGGGTTAATAATAATATGCAGGTGTCAGCGATAGCGGGGGTGGCAGAATAGGGGTTAATAAGTGTAAGGTTAGGGGTGTTTAGACTCGGGGTACATGTTAGGGTGTTAGGTGCAGACGTAGGAAGTGTTTCCCCATAGACAACAATGGGGCTGCGTTAGGAGCTGAACGCAGCTTTTTTGCAGGAGTTAGGTTTTTTTTCAGCTCAAACAGCCCCATTGTTTTCTATGGGGGAATCGTGCACAAGCACGTTTTTGAGGCTGGCCACGTCCGTAAGCAACTCTGGTATCGAGAGTTGAAGTTGTGTTAAATATGCTCTACGCTCCTTTTTTGGAGTCTAACGCAGCCATTCTGTGGACTCTCAATACCAGAGTTATTTTAAAGGTACGGCCAGAAAAAAGCCAGCGTTAGCTACGCGGGTCGTTACCGACAAAACTCTAAATCTAGCCGTTAGCAAGGTAGATTACAATATCAATGAATCCTTTGATCAAAATAATGAATATACCATATAGTTCAATGATATTGTTAAGATATTGCATAAAAAAAAAACATATATACTTGTAGGTGATACTATGTTAACAAATATAACTAAGGATTGCAGATAAGTGGCCAAAAGACCTTGTACTTTGGCTACTATGTTGCCTAGTCAGGTTAGAGAGACACAGCTTAGAGCAAGTAACTGGCTTATGAAAAAGGGTCATTACAAATGTGGAAGTAGGTCTTGCAGTGTATGTAAACTAACAAAAATCACAAATAAAGCATTATTTTACATTTAATATGTATAGATATAAGTGAAATAGTTTATTTTAATATACATATCAAGTCTTTTGTCAAGCGTAATATTTTACATCAGGTCTCCAAAAGTGCAGAATGTTTCAGGGGCATTTTGTGTTGTGTCTGTCAAGCTCAAATTCACTACTTGTAAAGTGAGCACCAATCACACTCCCTGTTATTGCCCTCTGAACAGGATTGTGGCCTAACTGCATTTATTTTGTTATTGCCCTCTGAACAGGATTGTGGCCTAACGTTCTCCTGTTTGAAGACTAGAAGCAGTGTTTTGGGTTGTAGGTTTATATTATGGAGCATCTGTGCTTTCCCTATATTTTTACTTTTGGTAAAAATAATGTTTATGTTATTGGTAACAATACAATTGCCCTCATATTTTACAATTCATTTTTATTTTCCATGCCATGATGATATTGATATCTGTGCCGGTAGCTAAAAATAGCACTATTAATGCATGCATACTGTACTTCTGGTTTTAGGGTTTGTTTGTGAACACCTCCAAGTAACACAGTAGGAGCAGTGATGCGTTTCAGAATTGCAGTCCCTGCTTTTCACTTTTTTCATCTAATACCCCTTATGTGCAAAAGGGATTACCCTTTCCATCTGGCCTTGATATCCAGCTAGTATAGACAGAAGCTAGTTTTGTTCTCTTAAAAACATTAAAAGGATTCTACTACTTCTTACAGATTTAATTCGAAATTTACACTGCCTATAAAAATGGGGTTATGTTATATGTAGTGATGTCGCGAACTGTTCGCCGGAGAACAGTTCCCGGCGATCTTAGCTTGTTCGCGTTCGCCGCAGCGGGCGAACATATGCGATGTTCGATCCGCCCCCTATTCGTCATCATTGAGGAAACTTTGACCCTGTATCTCACAGCCTGCAGACACATTTGAGCCAATCAGCAGCAGACACTCCCTAACAGTCCCTCCCAGCTCCTGGGCAGCAGCCATTTTAGATTCATTACGATCCTGCATTCTTAGTGAGAGGAGGTTTAGTGCTGCTGCTGCTGCTGATTAAATAGGGAAATAGATAGCTAGGCTATATTATTTAGTGTCCACTACAGTCATGAAGGACTCATCTAATCTCTGCTGTAAGGACAGCACCCCAAAAAGCCCTTTTTAGGGCTAGAACTTCAGCCCAAAAAGCCCTTTTTAGGGCTAGAACTTCAGTCGTTTTTTTTTTTATTATTTGTCATTTTATTTGCATTTGCCTGGCTGTCAGCCTGTGTATGAGGCTCACAGCATATACTGGCCTAGATTTGGAGTTCGGCGGTAGCCGTCAAAACCAGCGTTAGAGGCTCCTAACGCTGGTTTTGGCCGCCCGCTGGTATTTGGAGTCAGTGATTAAAGGGTCTAACGCTCACTTTACAGCCGCGACTTTTCCATACCGCAGATCCCCCTACGCCATTTGCGTAGCCTATCTTTTCAATGGGATCTTTCTAACGCCGGTATTTAGAGTCGTTTCTGAAGTGAGCGTTAGAGCTCTAACGACAAAACTCCAGCCGCCTGAAAATAGCAGGAGTTAAGAGCTTTCTGGCTAACGCCGGTTCATAAAGCTCTTAACTACTGTACCCTAAAGTACACTAACACCCATAAACTACCTATGTACCCCTAAACCGAGGTCCCCCCACACCGCCGCCACTCGATAAAAAATTTTAACCCCTAATCTGCCGACCGCCACCTACGTTATATTTATGTACCCCTAATCTGCTGCCCCTAACCCCGCCGACCCCTGTATTATATTTATTAACCCCTAACCTGCCCCCCACAACGTCGCCGCCAGCTACTTACAATAATTAACCCCTAATCTTCCGACCGCAAATCGCCGCCACCTACGTTATCCCTATGTACCCCTAATCTGCTGCCCCTAACATCGCCGACCCCTATATTATATTTATTAACCCCTAATCTGCCCCCCTCAACGTCGCCGACACCTGCCTACACTTATTAACCCCTAATCTGCCGAGCGGACCTGAGCGCTACTATAATAAATGTATTAACCCCTAATCCGCCTCACTAACCCTATCATAAATAGTATTAACCCCTAATCTGCCCTCCCTAACATCGCCGACACCTACCTTCAATTATTAACCCCTAATCTGCCGACCGGAGCTCACCGCTATTCTAATAAATGTATTAACCCCTAAAGCTAAGTCTAACCCTAACACTAACACCCCCCTAAGTTAAATATAATTTTTATCTAACGAAATTAATTAACTCTTATTAAATAACTTATTCCTATTTAAAGCTAAATACTTACCTGTAAAATAAATCCTAATATAGCTACAATATAAATTATAATTATATTATAGCTATTTTAGGATTAATATTTATTTTACAGGCAACTTTGTAATTATTTTAACCAGGTACAATAGCTATTAAATAGTTAAGAACTATTTAATAGTTACCTAGTTAAAATAATAACAAATTTACCTGTAAAATAAATCCTAACCTAAGTTATAATTAAACCTAACACTACCCTATCAATAAAATAATTAAATAAACTACCTACAATTACCTACAATTAACCTAACACTACACTATCAATAAATTAATTAAACACAATTCCTACAAATAAATACAATTATATAAACTAGCTAAAGTACAAAAAATAAAAAATAACTAAGTTACAGAAAATAAAAAAATATTTACAAACATAAGAAAAATATTACAACAATTTTAAACTAATTACACCTACTCTAAGCCCCCTAATAAAATAACAAAGCCCCCCAAAATAAAAAATTCCCTACCCTATTCTAAATTAAAAAAGTTACAAGCTCTTTTACCTTACCAGCCCTGAACAGGGCCCTTTGCGGGGCATGCCCCAAGAATTTCAGCTCTTTTGCCTGTAAAAAAAAACATACAATACCCCCCCCCCAACATTACAACCCACCACCCACATACCCCTAATCTAACCCAAACCCCCCTTAAATAAACCTAACACTAATCCCCTGAAGATCTTCCTACCTTGTCTTCACCATCCAGGTATCACCGATCCGTCCTGGCTCCAAGATCTTCATCCAACCCAAGCGGGGGTTGGCGATCCATAATCCGGTGCTCCAAAGTCTTCCTCCTATCCGGCAAGAAGAGGACATCCGGACCGGCAAACATCTTCTCCAAGCGGCATCTTCGATCTTCTTCCATCCGGTGCGGAGCGGGTCCATCTTGAAGCAGGCGACGCGGATCCATCCTCTTCTTCCGATGTCTCCCGACTAATGACGGTTCCTTTAAGGGACGTCATCCAAGATGGCGTCCCTCGAATTCCGATTGGCTGATAGGATTCTATCAGCCAATCGGAATTAAGGTAGGAATTTTCTGATTGGCTGATGGAATCAGCCAATCAGAATCAAGTTCAATCCGATTGGCTGATCCAATCAGCCAATCAGATTGAGCTCGCATTCTATTGGCTGTTCCGATCAGCCAATAGAATGCGAGCTCAATCTGATTGGCTGATTGGATCAGCCAATCGGATTGAACTATATTCTGATTGGCTGATTCCATCAGCCAATCAGAAAATTCCTACCTTAATTCCGATTGGCTGATAGAATCCTATCAGCCAATCGGAATTCGAGGGACGCCATCTTGGATGACGTCCCTTAAAGGAACCGTCATTAGTCGGGAGACATCGGAAGAAGAGGATGGATCCGCGTTGCCTGCTTCAAGATGGACCCGCTCCGCACCGGATGGAAGAAGATCGAAGATGCCGCTTGGAGAAGATGTTTGCCGGTCCGGATGTCCTCTTCTTGCCGGATAGGAGGAAGACTTTGGAGCACCGGATTATGGATCGCCAACCCCCGCTTGGGTTGGATGAAGATCTTGGAGCCAGGACGGATCGGTGATACCTGGATGGTGAAGACAAGGTAGGAAGATCTTCAGGGGATTAGTGTTAGGT
The DNA here is from genome assembly GCF_027579735.1 of Bombina bombina. Lineage (NCBI taxonomy): Eukaryota > Metazoa > Chordata > Amphibia > Anura > Bombinatoridae > Bombina > Bombina bombina. Next base: position 1,042,244,547 of record NC_069500.1, on the reverse strand, counting down.
TTATTTAAGGGGGGTTTGGGTTAGATTAGGGGTATGTGGGTGGTGGGTTGTAATGTTGGGGGGGGGGTATTGTATGTTTTTTTTTACAGGCAAAAGAGCTGAAATTCTTGGGGCATGCCCCGCAAAGGGCCCTGTTCAGGGCTGGTAAGGTAAAAGAGCTTGTAACTTTTTTAATTTAGAATAGGGTAGGGAATTTTTTATTTTGGGGGGCTTTGTTATTTTATTAGGGGGCTTAGAGTAGGTGTAATTAGTTTAAAATTGTTGTAATATTTTTCTTATGTTTGTAAATATTTTTTTATTTTCTGTAACTTAGTTATTTTTTATTTTTTGTACTTTAGCTAGTTTATTTAATTGTATTTATTTGTAGGAATTGTGTTTAATTAATTTATTGATAGTGTAGTGTTAGGTTAATTGTAGGTAATTGTAGGTAGTTTATTTAATTATTTTATTGATAGGGTAGTGTTAGGTTTAATTATAACTTAGGTTAGGATTTATTTTACAGGTAAATTTGTTATTATTTTAACTAGGTAACTATTAAATAGTTCTTAACTATTTAATAGCTATTGTACCTGGTTAAAATAATTACAAAGTTGCCTGTAAAATAAATATTAATCCTAAAATAGCTATAATATAATTATAATTTATATTGTAGCTATATTAGGATTTATTTAACAGGTAAGTATTTAGCTTTAAATAGGAATAAGTTATTTAATAAGAGTTAATTTATTTCGTTAGATAAAAATTATATTTAACTTAGGGGGGTGTTAGTGTTAGGGTTAGACTTAGCTTTAGGGGTTAATACATTTATTAGAATAGCGGTGAGCTCCGGTCGGCAGATTAGGGGTTAATAATTGAAGGTAGGTGTCGGCGATGTTAGGGAGGGCAGATTAGGGGTTAATACTATTTATGATAGGGTTAGTGAGGCGGATTAGGGGTTAATAACTTTATTATAGTAGCGCTCAGGTCCGCTCGGCAGATAAGGGGTTAATAAGTGTAGGTAGGTGTCGGCGACGTTGTGGGGGGCAGATTAGGGGTTAATAAATATAACATAGGGGTCGGCGATGTTAGGGCAGCAGATTAGGGGTACATAGGGATAACGTAGGTGGCGGCGTTTTACGGAGCGGCAGATTAGGGGTTAAAAGTGTAATGCAGGGGTCAGCGATAGCGGGGGCGGCAGATTAGGGGTTAATAAGTGTAAGGGTAGGGGTGTTTAGACTCGGGGTACATGTTAGGGTGTTAGGTGCAGACGTAGGAAGTGTTTCCCCATAGGAAACAATGGGGCTGCGTTAGGAGCTGAACGCTGCTTTTTTGCAGGTGTTAGGTTTTTTTTCAGCTCAAACAGTCCCATTGTTTCCTATAGGAGAATCGTGCACGAGCACGTTTTTGAGGACGGCCGCGTCCGTAAGCAACTCTGGTATCGAGAGTTGCATTTGCGGTAAAAATGCTCTACGCTCCTTTTTTGGAGCCTAACGCAGCATTTGTTTTAACTCTCGATACCAGAGTTAAATTTATGGTGCGGCCAGAAAAAAGCCCGCGGAGCGTTAACAGCCCTTTTACCGCCGAACTCCAAATCTAGGCCACTGTGATTAGTGCCACCACTGATATCTGCTTAAGATTAGTGTAAATTAAAAAAAAAAAACTTTTACATCATTTTGCTAGGGTAATCTAATTTCATTTTCTATCAGGCCTGTGTGTCAGGCCCACATCATATACTGTGATTAATTGCTCTGTGCCACCACTGATATCTGGTGTAACATTAGTGTAAATTTTTTTTAAAAAAAAACGTTTACATCATTTTGCTAGTGTAATCTAATTTCATTTTCCATCAGGCCTGTGTGTCAGGCCCACATCATATACTGTGATTAATAGTTCTGTTTTCCACCACTTATATCTGGTGTAACATTAGTGTACATTTTTTTAAAAAAAACTTTTACATCAGTCCTCTTCTAGTGTTATTTAATTTTAGTTGCCAGGCCAGCCTGGCTGCCACTAGTGCCAGCCTGTGTGTCAGGCTGCCAGCATATACTGTGCCTACGTCCATCCTCAGTGCCACCACTCTTATCTGGTGTAACATTAGTTTAAATTTTGTAAAAAAAAAACTTTTACATTAGTCTTCTAGTGTTATTTAATTTTAGTTGCCAGGCCAGCCTGCCACTAGTGCCAGCCTGTGTGTCAGGCTACCAGCATATACTGTGCCTACTTCCATCCTCAGTGCCGCCACTCCTATCTGTTGTAACATTAGTGTAACTTTTTTAAAAAAAACTTTTATATCAGTCTGCTAGTGTTATTTAATTGTAGTTGCCTGTCTGCCAGCGTGTGTGCCAGGCCCACTTTCCAACTAGTGCCACAAATCATATTTGTTATAACAGTAGTGTAAATATTTAAAATAAAAACTTTTTTGACTGTGAATCATCAGTCTGCTAGTGCAATTGAATTGCAGTTGCCTGCCTGCCAGCGTGTGTGCCAGGCCCACTTGCCAACTAGTGCCACCAATCATATTTGTTATAACAGTATTGTAAATATTTAAAATAAAAACTTTTTTGACTGTGAATCATCAGTCTGCTAGTGCAATTGAATTGCAGTTGCCTGCCTGCCAGCGTGTGTGCCAGGCCCACTTGCCAACTAGTGCCACCAATCATATTTGTTATAACAGTATTGTGAATATTAAAAAAAAAACTTTTTTGACTGTGAAACATCAGTCAGCTAGTGTAATCTAATTGCAGTTGCCTGCCTCCCAGCGTGTGTGCCAGGCCCACTTGCCAACTAGTGCAACCAATCATATTTGTTATAACAGTAGTGTAAATATTTTAAAAAAACTTTTTTGACTGTGAAACATCAGTCAGCTAGTGTAATCTAAATGCAGTTGCCTTCCTCCCAGCGTGTGTGCCAGGCCCACTTGCCAACTAGTGCCACCAATCATATTTGTTATAACAGTAGTGTAAATATTTTTAAAAAAACTTTTTTGACTGTGAAACATCAGTCTGCTAGTGTAATCTAATTGAAGTTGCCTGCCTGCCAGCGTGTGTGCCAGGCCCACTTGCCAACTAGTGCCACCAATCATATTTATTATAACAGTATTGTAAAAATTAAAATAAAAACTTTTTTGACTGTGAATCATCAGTCTGCTAGTACAATTGAATTGCAGTTGCCTGCCTGCCAGCGTGTGTGCCAGGCCCACTTGCCAACTAGTGCCACCAATCATATTTGTTATAACAGTATTGTAAATATTAAAAAAAAAATTGACTGTGAAACATCAGTCAGCTAGTGTAATCTAATTGCAGTTGCCTTCCTCCCAGCATGTGTGCCAGGCCCACTTGCCAACTAGTGCCACCAATCATATTTGTTATAACAGTAGTGTAAATATTTAAAAAAAAAAAAATTTTGACTGTGAAACATCAGTCTGCTAGTGTAATCTAATTGAAGTTGCCTGCCTGCCAGCATGTGTGCCAGGTCCACTTGCCAACTAGTGCCACTAATTATATTTGTTATAACAGTATTGTAAATATTTAAAATAAAACTTTTTTGACTGTGAATCATCAGTCTGCTAGTGCAATTGAATTGCAGTTGTCTGCCAGCGTGTGTGCCAGGCCCACTTGCCAACTAGTGCCACCACTCATATTTGTTATAACAGTAGTGTCAATATTTAATAAAAAAAACTTTTTTGACTGTGAAACATCAGTCTACTATTGTAATCTAATTGAAGTTGCCTGCCTGCCAGCCTGTGTGCTAGGCCCACTTGCCAAGTTAGTGGCACCACTCATATTTGTTGTAAAAGTACTTTTAATATTTAAAAAATAAGCATTTTTGACTTTGAAACATCAGTCTGCTTTTTGTGTCAGGCTCACAGCGTATACTGTGCCCACTTGCCCAGTGCCACCACTCATAATTTGTTTAATAGTAGTGTAAGTGTACATTTAAAAAAAAATTATAGGCAGAGGCAGGCCACCCCGCAGGTGCCATCGTGGTCATGGTGCTGTGATTCCCTTAGAGCCTACAACTATGCACAGTGTTCAGAGGCCACGTGCCATGGACACGAAAAGTTCTGAGGAGGACCTAGTTGAATGGCTAACACAGGACACCCAATCTTCTACAGCTTCCACTCCTAGTCCTAACCTTGACGCACCATCCACCTCCAGCTTATCTTCGGGCACCTCTTAAGTGACCAGTGCCACTCGCCCGCCTGCTGCCACCACTAACACTAGCACCACAGCCACTTCACTTGATCTGTCAGAGGAGTTATTGACACATCAGTTGGAAGAAATGAGCGATGCGCAACCATCATTGACAGAGGATGTAGATAACAGTAATATGTCTCAGTCAGGCAGCATTACAGACATGGAGGTACAGTGTGATGATGATGATGATGATGTTGCACCCGCTGCTGCTTCCTTTGTTGATTTGTCAGATACAAGTGAAGTGGTTGATGATGATGTGTCCGTGGATGTCACGTGGGTGCCCGCTAGAAGAGAAGAAGAAGAGGGGGAAAGTTCAGATGGGGAGACAGAGAGGAGGAGGAGGAGACGAGTTGGAAGCAGGGGGAGGTTATCGCAAGCAGCTAGTGGCACAGTCAGACAGCATGCATCGGCACCCGGGATCAGCCAGACAGCATGCCAATCAACGCATGATGTTGCAACCACCAGAATGCCGTCATCGCAGAGCTCAGCAGTGTGGCATTTTTTTTGTGTGTCTGCCTCTGACAACAGCGATGCCATTTGCAACCTGTGCCAAAAGAAACGGAGTCGTGGGAAGTCCAACACCCACCTAGGTACAACTGCTTTGCGAAGGCACATGGTCTCACATCACAAATGCCGATGGAAAGAACACATGAGTAGAACAGCACACAAACTCAAAGCCGCCATTCTCCTCCTGGTCCAGCATCTTCATCTTCAGCCATGTCAACCACTGCTGTCCTCCTTGCCCCCTCTCAACCATCCTCCACTCAGTCTCTCTTACGTAGCAGTTCCTGGTCATCTGCCCACAGTCAGGTGTCTGTCAAGGACATGTTTGAGTGTAAGAAGCCAATTTCCCAAAGTCACCCCCTTGCCCGGCGTCTGACAGCTGGCTTGTCTGAACTCTTAGCCTGCCAGCTTTTACCATACAAGCTGGTGGAGTCTAAGGCGTTCAAATAATTTGTTGCTATTGGGACACCGCAGTGGAAGGTACCCGGCCGAAATTTATTTTCACAAAAGGCAATCCCCAACCTATACTCGATTGTGCGAAAGGAAGTAATGGCATGTCTGGCACACAGCGTTGGGGCAAGGGTCCATCTGACCACTGATAGCTGGTCTGCAAAGCATGGTCAGGGCAGGTATATCACCTACACTGTGCATTGGGTAAACCTGCTGATGGCTGACAAGCATGGAATGCGTGGCTCTGCAGAGGAGTTGGTGACACTGCCATGACTTGCAGGCAGGCCTGCTGCTACCTCCTCTACTCCTCCTACTCCATCCTCCTCCATAACCTCTTCCTCGGCTGAGTCCTCTTCTGCTGCTGCATCTTGCTCCACATCAACGGCCCCCCCCAGCTCCCCAGGTACTATTCAACATCCCGGATACGGCAGTGTCACGCCGTCTTGGGGTTGACTTGCCTGAAAGCCGAGAGTCACACCGCACCAGCACTCCTGTCCGCCCTGAACGCACAGGTGGATCAGTGGCTGACTCCGCACCAACTGGAGATTGGCAAAGTGGTTTCTGACACTGGAAGTAATTTGGTGGTGGCATTGAAATTGGGCAAGTTGACACATGTGCCGTGCATGGCACATGTGTGTAATCTGATTGTACAACGCTTTGTGCATAAGTACCCAGGCTTACAGGACATCCTGAAGCAGGCCAGGAAGGTGTGTGGCCATTTCAGTTGTTCCTATACGGCCATGGCGCACTTGTCAGATATCCAGCGTCGAAACAACCTGCCAGTGAGGCGCTTAATTTGTGACAGCCTGACACGGTGGAATTCAACACTCTTAATGTTCGACCGCCTGCTACAACAAGAAAAAGCTGTTAATGAGTATTTGTATGACCGGGGTGCTAGGACAGCCTCTGGGGAGCTGGGGATTTTTTTTGCCACGTTACTGGACGCTCATGCGCAATGCCTGTAGGCTTATGCGTCCTTTTGTGGAGGTGACAAACCTATTGAATCGCACCGAAGGCACCATCTGCGACATCATACCATTTGTTTTCTTCCTGGAGCATGCCCTGCGAAGAGTGCTGGATCAGGCGGTAGATGAGCGTGAAGAGGAAGAGTTGTGGTCTCCATCACCACCAGAAACAGCCTTATCAGCATCGCTTGCTGGACCAGCGGCAAGCCAGGAAGAGGATTGTGAGGAAGAGGAGTCAGAGGAGGAATGTGGCTTGAGGAGGAGGAGGAAGACCAAGCACATCAGGCATCCCAGGGTGCTCGTTGTTGTCACCTATCTGGTACCCATGGTGTTGTACGTGGCTCGGGGGAAGAAGATACCTTCAGTGAGATCAGTGAGGACGAGGAACGGGACATGATTAGCTCGGCATCCAACCTTGTGAAAATGGGTTCTTTCATGCTGTTGTGCCTGTTGAGGGACCCTCGTATAAAAAAGCTGAAGGAGAATGACCTGTACTGGGTGTCCACACTACTAGACCCCCGGTATAAGCATAAAGTTACTGAAATTTTACTGAATTCACGCAAGTCGAAAAGGATGGAGCAGTTCCAAAATAAATTAAAAAGTATGCTTTACACAGCGTATAATGGTGATGTCACAGCACAACGGGAATCTAACAGGGGAAGAGAAAGTAATCCTCCTCCTCCTCCCACGACCACGCCGGCAAGGACAATACGCTTTCCAGACGTATTGTTGATGGAGGACATGCGGACCTTTTTAACTCCTATGCATCGTCACAGCCCTTCGGGATCCAGCCTCAGAGAAAGACTCAACTGACAGGTAGCAGACTACCTAGCATTAACTGCGGATCTCGACACTCTGAGGAGCGATGGACCCCTTGACTACTGGGTGTGCAGGCTTGACCTGTGGCCTGAGCTATCCCAATTTGCAATCGAACTTCTGGCCTGCCCCGCTTCAAGTGTCCTGTCAGAAAGGACCTTCAGTGCAACAGGAGGCATTGTCACTGAGAAGAGAAGTCGCCTAGGTCAAAAAAGTCTTGATTATCTCACCTTTATTAAAATGAATGAGGGATGGATCCCGAAGGGAATGACATTGTGCGATACATTAGAGTAAAAAAGGCCTGATGATATGAGCTGCCTTGGGCTACAAATGGTACACACACTGATGTATTTTATCTTCGAATGGCGAATGACTTGCGTGACTTACCCGCCAACAACTAGGGTTCAAGCCGCAATGTTTTAGGCGCACTTTCTAACTGTCAAACAAACATCAATTTTTCTGGCCACTGCTACAGCAGCGGCTGCAACAATACCTAATTTTTAAGGCAGTTTTACATGCCTAATTTTTCTGGCCTCTGGGGCTGCACTGTGGCTACAAAACCCAAACAAAAAAAAAGGCACATAACAGTGATTAAACTGTTAAGAATAGTACTACTTAACACACCACTCATATCTGGTGGCACAGTTAGGGGGAGTAAAAGGGATTAAAGTGCTAAGAATAGTACTACTTAACACAACCTTACCATGGGTCACAGACCGCATGTCTTATTGTTATATTTTGTCAGGGTAATTATATATCATGCAGGCCATATAGACCTCCCCCGATAGGGAGGAGTAAAAGGGATTAAAGTGCTAAGAATAGTACTACTTAACACAACCTTACCATGGCTCCCAGACTGCATGTCTTATTGTTATATTTTCTCAGGGTAATTATATATCATGCAGGCGATATAGACCTCCCCCGATAGGGGGAGTAAAATGGATTAGACTGCTAAGAATAGTACTACTTAACACAAACTTACCATGGCTCTCAGACCGCATGTCTTATTGTTATATTTTGTAAGGTTAATTATATATCATGCAGGCCATATAGACCTCCCCCGATAGGGGGAGTAAAAGGGATTAAAGTGCTAAGAATAGTACTACTTAACACAACCTTACCATGGCTCCCAGACCACATGTCTTATTGTTGTATTTTGTCAGGGTAATTATATATCATGCAAGCCATATAGACCTCCCCCAATAGGGGGAGTAAAAGGGATTAAAGTGCTAAGAATAGTACTACTTAACACAACCTAGTTACCATGGGTCCCAGACCGCATGTCTTATTGTTATATTTTGTCAGGGTAATTATATATCGTGCAGGCCATATAGACCTCCCCCGATAGGGGGAGTATAAGGGATTAAAGTGCTAAGAATAGTACTACTTAACACAACCTTACCATGGCTCCCAGACCGCATGTCTTATTGTTATATTTTGACAGGGTAATTATATATCATGCAGGGATTAAAGTGCTATGAATAGTACTACTTAACACAACGTAGTTACCATGGGTCCCAGTCCCAGTCCCAGACCGCATGTTTTATTATTATACTTTGTCAGGGTAATCAGGCAGGCCATATAGACCTCCCCCGATATGGGGAGTAACAGGGATTAAACTGCTAAGAATAGTACTACTTAACACAACCTAGTTACCATGGGTGCCAGTCCCAGACCGCATGTTTTATTATTATGCTTTGTCAGGGTAATCAGGCAGGCCATATAGACCTCCCCCGATAGGGGGAGTAACAGGGATTAAACTGCTAAGAATAGTACTACTTAACACAACCTAGTTACCATGGGTCCCAGTCCCAGACCGCATGTTTTATTATTATACTTTGTCAGGGTAATCAGGCAGGCCATATAGACCTCCCCGATAGGGGGAGTAACAGGGATTAAACTGCTAAGAATAGTACTACTTAACACAACCTAGTTACCATGGGTCCCAGACCGTATGTCTTGTTGTTATACTTTGTCAGGGTAATCATGCAGGCCATATAGACCTCCCCCGATAGGGAGAGTAACAGGGATTAAACTGCTAAGAACAGTACTACTTAACACAACCTAGTTACCATGGGTCCCAGACCGCATGTCTTGTTGTTATACTTTGTCAGGGTAATCATGCAGGCCATATAGACCTCCCCCGATAGGGGGAGTAACAGGGATTAAAGTGCTAAGAATAGTACTACTTAGCACAACCTAGTTACCATGGGTCCCAGACCGCATGTTTTATTATTATACTTTGTCAGGGTAATTATATATCTATGAAATCTATCTATTTATCTTCTATCGAGTCTATCTAACTATCAATCTATGTATATCTATCTATCTATCAAATCTATCTCGTGGCCGGACTGTTTTGAGACAGCCACTTGTGTTTAGGCCAAATTTGAAGTAGGAGGACAGACCAATCATCTTCTTCCATCTCCCTGTTCCAAAAATGCAGCCATATAGACCTCCCCCGATAGGGGGAGTAACAGTTAGTAGTAAACTGCTAAGATTAATACTACTTAACACACCACGGGTCCCAGCCGCATGTCTTATTGTTATACTCTGTCAGGGAAATTATATATCTATCAAATCTATCTATTTATCTATCGAATCAATCTAACTATCAATCGTATCTATCAAATATATATTGCATCTATTGATCTATGTAATTCGTATCTATCAAAGGTATATTGCATCTTTTGATCTATGTAATTTGTATCTATCAAATGTAAATTGCATCGATTGATCTATGTAATTCGTATCTATCAAATGTATATTGCATCGATTGATCTATGTAATTCGTATCTATCAAATGTATATTGTATCTATTGATCTATGTAATTTGTATCTATCATATGTATATTGCATCTATTGATCTATTTAATCTATGTATCTATCTATCTATCTATCTATCTATCTATCTATCAAATCTATCTATCTCGTGGTTGTGCAAATGGACTGTTTGCGGTTGTTTGCGGTGCTTTACACAGGGAGTTTGGTCTGTCACCTTACACTACCTGATCGATACAACATCATACCTGATGTTTTAAAGCACGTTATTCCAAACAATTTAGGAATGTTAGGTGATTTAGGCCCTTTATGGGTTAAAACCAGACTCTGCATCAACTATGTAATTTTCCATGGGCGTTTTGCCATGGATCCCCCTCTGGCATGCCACAGTCCAGGTGTTAGTCCCCTTGAAACAACTTTTCCATCACTATTGTGGCCAGAAAGAGTCCTTGTGGGTTTTAAAGTTCGCCTGCCTATTGAAGTCAATGAAATTTTTAGGTTTGCGACATCACTAGTTATATGGTATAATTCCCTTAATTTAAGATTACAGAGAACTATTCTGTTAGAAAATGCATTAAATGAAGAACTTGTGTACCCCTCAGGTATTCCATTTCAGCTAAAACAACTCTTTTGGGGTCTCATGATTTAAGTATAAAGATAACCAGGGGTATTTATGAATCTCTTAAACAAAAGTTTAATTTAGTTGCTGTTACATGTTTAAACTAATTCCTGTTATTCTTAGCCTGTAAAGCTGCTAGCTGTACATTGAGAGAAAAAATATGATTTCTCCTAAATACAACCATACAATAGGAAATGCAACCATTTATAAGATAATTTCCTCTAATCAGGTCTGTTCCAAATTAGTTGGAGAAAATAATCAGGATGTTGTACTTTTTTGCAAATCACATATTTTAATACCAATGCCAATAAAGAAAAATAATAAATAATTTTACTTAATGAATAATAGTCTAATTTTTAGAATCCTTTCCTTCTTTGTCTTGTTTGCAAATATGCCACTAAGAAAAAAACATTAAGTCCATAATTGTTTTGTACATTACATCCAAACTGACTAATGGAGAGTCTTTTCAAGTTACTCAATTTGCAGGTACTCTTCATATTTTCTTAAAGTATGTATGAATAACTAGTTTCAGATTACTGGATTCTGGACAATCTTTAAGAAGAATATTAAGAAGCTTATTGCTCATAAGGTATTTCCTATTATTTTCTATTTAATCCAATTTTCTTGCGAGTATAGATGTAGAGAGCCTATACTCTAATATCCAACATGATTTGGGTATTATATTTCCTCTTTGATAGAAAGATCTATCTACAAAAACAGGGGACTGCCATGGGCACTTGTGCACCTACATATGCAAACCTGTTTGTAGGTTGGTTTGGGAAATTATCAATATTAAATGAGGAATAAAATTAATTTCTTTGTAAGATTGATCTATACCTCCATTTCACTGATGATGTTCTAATGTTGTGGAGTGTCAGTAAGGAGAAGTTCATTGAATTCATGAAATGGTTAAATCAGAATAAGTTTGGAATGCACTATACACATGAAATCAATGAAAATGAAATTGCTTTTCTGGATCTCATGATTAGAAAGGATGAAAGTGGAGAACTCTCTACTAGAATTTTCAGGAAACCTACTGCCAGTAACAGTTTGTTAAACTGGCAGAGTTTTCATCCACAAAGTCCGAAAAAAGGCATATCTACAGGACAGTTCCTAAGGGCACGCAGGAACTGCAGCAGTGAAAGAGAATTTGAAAATGCTGCAAAAGATCTACAGATGTGCTTTAAAGAAAAAAGGTATCCAAATAAGTGCCTAAAAACTGCCTACAAGAGAGCAAAAGACCGTAGATAATTGCTAAATAAGACACAACCCAAAGTGAATGATGAACAGAAAAATATACGGATCATTGGTACTTTTCATGATCAGAATACTGAGGTACGCAAGATTTTTAAAAAATATTGGCCAATCCTATACCAAGATGATGATCTAAAGGAAATCTTACAAGCATATCCACTAATCACAAATAGAAGGGCCAAGAATATGTAGGACCTATTGACAAAAAGTCACTTTGTACAGCAACCAACAACAACATGGCTGTCAAACACAAAAGACTCCTTCAAATGTGGAAGATGTCAAGCTTGCAATAATATGTTATCAACCAAAACATTTATTCATCCAGTCACACAACATAAATATCCTATCCCATATTTTCTGAACTGTAGATCTAGAATGGTTGTGTACATAGCCATGTGCAACTGGCCTTTGATCTATGTGGGAAAAAACGATCAGAGAGTTGCGTACAATTATCTTGGAACATATGGGGGGGCATAAAATGAAACAGAGCAGTTCCAGTGGCTGAACATATGAATAATGTTCATAAAAATTATAAATACAACATTAAATTACTTGCAATTGATCAGATTCGTGGAAATTAAAGGAGGGGCGATCTTGGCAAAATCCTACTGCAGAGAGAATGTAGATGAATATATGATTTGCAGAGTAAGAGCCCCAAAGGATCTTTTGCCTGCTTTCTCTAAAACAGTAAAATATAAAATTAAAATAATGATAACAATCCAGTGTTATTTATTATCATCTCTTCAGTATAAGATTAACATCTAGACTTCCTAATAAAGGATAAGTTATCTAACACCCAGAATAATCACATATGGACATATGGTTAAACTCTCTTTTTACCCCATGAATGGTGAAATAAAATACAAAAAGGCTTACTTTCTGTAAGCCAATAAACAAATGAGAATCATAAATGATAACAAATATTGTCTGCTATGAAATGGCAACCTTCATGATTTATTTTTGGTCTTTTGACTAACTATGACCATGATGATAAAACACTGTTGTTAAAATGTGGGGTATTAAAATGGAGAAGATAAACCTATGTTTTGATATTATACATTTAACGTTGTTGTTTTTCCCTTGAAGAATTCATTGAGGGTATTAAATTCACTACATTAAGGGTGCAAATATTGCCATACAATATGATTGACATGAAATTGAGTAATGACAAATACGCTTATAAGGAAACACGGATCCTGCCGTGTGGTAACCATGACAATCCTAAATGCTACAAATAGACGCACTAGTTGCGGGGCCGGCCCCTAACCCTGACAAAGTAATGTAATTGTGACAAAACGTGTAGGTGGGCAGGGCTTATAGGCAGATAACGTGCTTGAAAAAGTATAGGCACTTGGACAATCTCTGTTGGTTGAAACTAATGGCCACAATTGTTGAGACTGTATTGGTAACATATATTGATAATATTAGTGTGAGATCCAGAACTCCTATCCTTAACTTACTGTCGGCTAGATTACGAGTTTTGTGTTATGAGTGGTTCGGTACTTTCTTGCAAGTTATTGTCACCGCTCACTTCCCTACAGCGCTGGTATTACAGGTTAAGGCAAGAAATGAGCATAAAGCAAAATTGAGCTCCATAACGCACTCCAATACCAGCGCTGCTGAAAGCTGCGGTTAGCTGGTTTTACGTGCTTGTGCACGATTTCCCCATAGACATCAATGGGGAGAGCCGGCTGAAAAAAGTCTAACACCTGCAATAAAGGAGTGTAAAGCTCTGTAACGCAGCCCCATTGATTCCTATGGGGAAAAAAAAACATGTTTACACCTAACACCCTAACATGAACCACGAGTCTAAACACCCCTAATCTTACACTTATTAACAACAAATCTGCAGCCTCCAACATCGCCAACACCTACATTATATTTATTAACCCCTAATCTGCTGCCCCTGACATCACCGACACCTACATTATACTTATTAACCCCTAATCTGCTGCCCCCAACATCGCCGACACCTACATTATATTTATTAACCCCTAATCTCCCTTATTTTAACTAGGTAGACTAGTTAGTAAATAGTTATTAACTATTTACTAGCTACCTAGTTAAAATAAATAGAAATTTACCTGTAAAATAAAACCTAACCTGTCTTACACTAACACCTAACCTTTTTAGTTTTTGAAGACCCGACATTCATCCTCAACGAAGCAGCAGAATTTGTCATCGAAGCCGGCAGAAGTCTTCATCCAATGGCCGAAGTCTTCATCCAAGCCCGCAGAAGTCTTCATCCAGACGGCATCTTATATCTTCATCCATCCGGCGCGGAGTGGCTCCATCTTCAAGACATCCAGCGCGGAGCATCCTCTTCAATCAAAGTCTTCTTGAAGAATGAAGGTTCCTTTAAGTGACGTCATCCAAGATGGCGTCCCTTGAATTCCGATTGACTGATAGAATTCTATCAGCCAATCGGAATTAAAGGTGAAAAAATCCTATTGGCTGATGCAATCAGCCAATAGGATTGAGCTTCAATCCTATTGGCTGATCCAATCAGCCAATAGGATTGAGCTTGCATTCTATTGGCTGTTCCAATCAGTTGTTTAGATAGAAAGATTTAGAAACCCTAAATCAGAATGTTTGAACAACTCACTAATCAATGTACAGTTCAGAATGCAAGGAAACGGTATTAAAAAAAAAAAAAAAAAAAAACTTCATTAGATTGTTTTGGAAGTTGTATTTATGTTATTTATTTTACATTGTTTTATTTAATGTAGACTATTCTTAAATAAGTCTAAATGCTTTTGTTTTAAGACACATTAAGAAAATGTATATGTTCATAAAGTGATAAAATATCAGTTATGTTCATAAGAGTACAAGTGGCAAGAAATATTTGGCTAACAGTTTTGACAACAAATGCTTGGCATATAGCAGTTATTATTTCTGGCACACAAATCAGGAATATGTTGGATTATTTAGTGCTTTAACTAATTTACATACATGTGCTATAGAAAACAAACCTATCCTTTTTAACTACTGAAATAATATTAATTATGTGTCCAAATAATATACCAAGATTGACTGAAGAATGCAATACTTAAATTTTTCTCTTTATAAATATAATTCAAGGCATAAAATGGACATTTATAATTATTGTACATGGTACAAATAAATATTTTATTAGAGCTAGAAATTAAATTACATTTTGATGATTGTAATTAGATTAAAAACATTTTTAGTTTAAAGGTGATATTGGGACTACATATTATACTTTTATAAAAAATAAAAAACATTATGCTTATTAGCTGAACAAAAAACATATACTAGGGGACTTCCGGGCGGCGGCCATCTTACAGGTCGCACTGAGCTTCAGCTCCTTGAGCCCTCTCTACTGTTCCTAAATTTATCATCATATTTTGGGCAATATCCTGATTAAAATAGTGGAGAGGCTTGTCTGAAGAGGTCCGTAATCCAGAAATAGGGTTTTGGATGGTGACTGGGCTACACTGCCCTCAGTACCGGACTTTTAATTTTTGAGGCCTTCCCCTATAATAGAAGCCTCAGCCTGTCCCCACAACTAGCTGCGCCTCATGTGCACAGTCTTAACCCACAATAGATTACTCTTCACAGCTAAAGTGGGAATCTACTGTCCGAGCAATACAGCAATAAGCAGGGGCTTTATCATTTGAATAGCACAATACCATTATACCAGAAAGATGGAAGCTGTGGATAAGTGGAAGCGTTCCATGACCCAGGCGATACATGATAGCTACCAGAGCCTAGAGAAGGAGCTCTGCAGGCTCCTCACACCTTCACGGCACACAAAAGGAATTCACCTTACAAAACCGGACCTATCAGCAACAGAAGCTGAGGGGGTTTCCAAGCCTGTTGCGACCGGTTTACAAAGTGAAATTGAGGCCATAGAGAGGGCTTCCCATGCCGAACCAAGTCGTAGCAGAGCACAGGAGGAGCAGCCACAGGTACACAGCCTACCCAGCCCCTCTCCAACTCTCAGCATAAGAGTCGTGATGACTTCCCTGCCTAACGAATCTGTTTCCATACCCGCTCCGGTGGACTTACCCCTGAGAAGGGGGGTGTTGAGCCCAGCTGGCCAGGGGACTCCGATCCCGGATACCAGTACTTTGCCGGCCTCTTCCTTGCCTTCGGAGGGGGGAGGCACAGAGAGAAGTTTGTGCGAGCTCGCTGCTCGAAAGCTGCAGACCGGGATTGTCGTGGCAGGGTGGAAATGCTGGGTGGATCCCACGACAAAATGGAGGCTGTCGGTATTAAAAACCTCTGATCAGCAATACACAGAGCTCTCATTGGATGGGACAGGGAGCTATGAAAGTTGCGCTTCTCAGAAGCGATGTGCCTGTTTTTGGCTGAACCCACACCTTCCAGATGGCCAAATTCGGAAAACAGGGGTAGGCTAGAGCCTTTTATTACTGGACTGATCTTCTAGCCTGGGACACTGTTTTGTTTAAAGATAGTATTACCAAGCGCCTTGAACTGCCCTGCTAGTTGGACCATAATAGAGACACAACTGTATTATTGCAAAAGACCTGAAATCTATTAATGTGGTCTGTAAATACACAACTGTTCATAATATATAAGGCCTAGGGGGACATTACATGCTGCTTACTCTCTACCTCGCACTCGGAGTTAAAAACGGGCCTTGCTTCAACCCGCTTCAGCATCCTGGGAATGTATAAATATAAACACAAGACTGACAGGGTCTAGTATAGTCCCATGGGTTTTTCTTTTATACTTTATTGTGTCTTTTTCAGGCAGCTCTATGGTAAACATGCAACCACAGCTACCTATACCGTTATTGTGTCTGTTTCATGTAGTTTGACAAGTCGAATGTATACACTGTCTATTCACTTCTGCCCATCTATGTTCTGTCCATTATTAGGTTTGTTTAGGGCAGTAATATCAGTATGCTGTTTATCTAGGTGTTATCCTTTTAGATATTTTAGGTGGGTTGTCTATCCTGCTAGCACTCTTATAATGTACAGGTCCTCATGGCCGCCTGGAGATCAGTACAAAATAAAGGAACTTGCATACAAAGAGAGAAGTGCTCTACCAGGAACGAACAACAGCTCAGTGGCTTGTTCTATGGCGATTTACCACCCGGAAGCAGCCTCTTTTAGACCAGTGTGCTTTTCACAGAAGAAAACTTTCCTGAAGTATATCAGTCTGATCCTGCCAAGTAAGGTCAGTCCAGCCCCGAAATACCAGGCAATTCTCCTCTGAACAAGGAACATGACAACCCCAGACGATCGTTTCGGCCTCCTATGGGCCTCGTCAGTGAGGTGCAGCCACATTCCTCTAAGCACACTGGGCAAGGAGTCCACGTCTGGTTTCCCCCATCACCCATAGGGAGACTTCCCCAGGGTCACAATAATTTGCATACAAAGAGAGAAGCGCTCTACCAGGAACGAACAACAGCTCAGTGGCTTGTTCTATGGCGATTTACCACCCGGAAGCAGCCTCTTTTAGACCAGTGTGCTTTTCACAGAAGAAAACTTTCCTGAAGTATATCAGTCTGATCCTGCCAAGTAAGGTCAGTCCAGCCCCGAAATACCAGGCAATTCTCCTCTGAACAAGGAACATGACAACCCCAGATGATCGTTTCGGCCTCCTATGGGCCTCGTCAGTGAGGTGCAGCCACATTCCTCTAAGCACACTGGGCAAGGAGTCCACGTCTGGTTTCCCCCATCACCCATAGGGAGACTTCCCCAGGGTCATAATAATTTGCATACAAAGAGAGAAGCGCTCTACCAGGAACGAACAACAGCTCAGTGGCTTGTTCTATGGCGATTTACCACCCGGAAGCAGCCTCTTTTAGACCAGTGTGCTTTTCACAGAAGAAAAATTTCCTGAAATATATCAGTCTGATCCTGCCAAGTAAGGTCAGTCCAGCCCCGAAATACCAGGCAATTCTCCTCTGAACAAGGAACATGACAACCCCAGACGATCGTTTCGGCCTCCTATGGGCCTCGTCAGTGAGGTGCAGCCACATTCCTCTAAGCACACTGGGCAAGGAGTCCACGTCTGGTTTCCCCCATCACCCATAGCACACTGGTCTAAAAGAGGCTGCTTCCGGGTGGTAAATCGCCATAGAACAAGCCACTGAGCTGTTGTTCATTCCTGGTAGAGCGCTTCTCTCTTTGTATGCAAATTATTATAACCCTGGGGAAGTCTCCCTATGGGTGATGGGGGAAACCAGACGTGGACTCCTTGCCCAGTGTGCTTAGAGGAATGTGGCTGCACCTCACTGACGAGGCCCATAGGAGGCCGAAACGATCATCTGGGGTTGTCATGTTCCTTGTTCAGAGGAGAATTGCCTGGTATTTCGGGGCTGGACTGACCTTACTTGGCGGGATCAGACTGATATACTTCAGGAAAGTTTTCTTCTGTGAAAAGCACACTGGTCTAAAGGAAGCTGCCTCCGGGTGGTAAATCGCCATAGAACAAGCCACTGAGCTGTTGTTCGTTCCTGGTAGAGCGCTTCTCTCTTTGTATGCAAATTATTATGACCCTGGGGAAGTCTCCCTATGGGTGATGGGGGAAACCAGACGTGGACTCCTTGCCCAGTGTGCTTAGAGGAATGTGGCTGCACCTCACTGACGAGGCCCATAGGAGGCCGAAACGATCGTCTGGGGTTGTCATGTTCCTTGTTCAGAGGAGAATTGCCTGGTATTTCGGGGCTGGACTGACCTTACTTGGCGGGATCAGACTGATATACTTCAGGAAAGTTTTCTTCTGTGAAAAGCACACTGGTCTAAAAGAAGCTGCCTCCGGGTGGTAAATCGCCATAGAACAAGCCACTGAGCTGTTGTTCATTCCTGGTAGAGCGCTTCTCTCTTTGTATGCAAATTATTATAACCCTGGGGAAGTCTCCCTATGGGTGATGGGGGAAACCAGACATGGACTCCTTGCCCAGTGTGCTTAGAGGAATGTGGCTGCACATCACTGACGAGGCCCATAGGAGGCCGAAACGATCGGCTGGGGTTGTCATGTTCCTTGTTCAGAGGAGAATTGCCTGGTATTTCGGGGCTGGACTGACCTTACTTGGCGGGATCAGACTGATATACTTCAGGAAAGTTTTCTTCTGTGAAAAGCACACTGGTCTAAAAGAAGCTGCCTCCGGGTGGTAAATCGCCATAGAACAAGCCACTGAGCTGTTGTTCGTTCCTGGTAGAGCGCTTCTCTCTTTGTATGCAAATTATTATAACCCTGGGGAAGTCTCCCTATGGGTGATGGGGGAAACCAGACGTGGACTCCTTGCCCAGTGTGCTTAGAGGAATGTGGCTGCACATCACTGACGAGGCCCATAGGAGGCCGAAACGATCGTCTGGGGTTGTCATGTTCCTTGTTCAAAGGAGAATTGCCTGGTATTTCGGGGCTGGACTGACCTTACTTGGCGGGATCAGACTGATATACTTCAGGAAAGTTTTCTTCTGTGAAAAGCACACTGGTCTAAAAGAAGCTGCCTCCGGGTGGTAAATCGCCATAGAACAAGCCACTGAGCTGTTGTTCGTTCCTGGTAGAGCGCTTCTCTCTTTGTATGCAAATTATTATAACCCTGGGGAAGTCTCCCTATGGGTGATGGGGGAAACCAGACGTGGACTCCTTGCCCAGTGTGCTTAGAGGAATGTGGCTGCACATCACTGACGAGGCCCATAGGAGGCCGAAACGATCGTCTGGGGTTGTCATGTTCCTTGTTCAGAGGAGAATTGCCTGGTATTTCGGGGCTGGACTGACCTTACTTGGCGGGATCAGACTGATATACTTCAGGAAAGTTTTCTTCTGTGAAAAGCACACTGGTCTAAAAGAAGCTGCCTCCGGGTGGTAAATCGCCATAGAACAAGCCACTGAGCTGTTGTTTGTTCCTGGTAGAGCGCTTCTCTCTTGAATGCAAAATAAAGGAACGCCTTATGACCCACAAGTCTATGCGCTGCCATTACCAGTTCATTACTAATGCTTTAAGCCAAGGCTCTAGGTGTACAATCCTAGCTGTACGTTTAATATATATATGCGTATGCCATCCAGAGAAAACAGCCCATGAGTGCTTCATTATAGAAGACCTATAACATTATTTCTGAAAGATTGAGCACTCTCTTATAAGTTCTAGTTATTATTGCTAATTAACTGCTGTTATTTATATTACTATGGGTCCAAGAGTGGCCCAATCAATCCTATCTCCCCAGTTATTCCCCTTAGAGGTCATTACTGCATCCTGGGTTCCAAGAGTGGCCCCTGATTGTTACTAGGGGATATCATTCTAACGCAAACCTTATTAACTTCTAAGGGAATATCCTAACACTGTCATAATCGAAAACCTGAGGTCTGTTTTATAAAACCAATACAGTACTGAATGTAAACTATAAAAAAAAACAAAAAAAAAACCATATACTAAGCATGTACTCTAACATTGGCAAACGATAAAGAAATAAAAATAATAATCTGCAAAAACCCATTCTGATGGATTCTCATGGAATACCAAAGTAAAAAAGTCTCCATGTGTTGCAATCGCTCCAAAAAAAATTTGTAAAGCTTGTAATAAGTGGATTGTTGTGAAATAGTTTGGAATAAATTTTCAATTTAAAACTCCATAGAATTAATTTTCAATTTGAAAACCCCATGGAATGAACTTTCATTTTGAAAACCCTGTGGAATGAATTTTCAATTAGAAAACCCCATGGAATGAATTTTCAATTTGGAAACCCCATGCAAAGCCCAGTGATGGGCTTTAGATATGTGCACCAACATCAATTTGTTCATGGAAAATTGTTCATCACAAGAATGATTCCCTTTTGTTTCTGCCGATATTCATTAAGAGGATCATTCAGAATTTGTTTTTTAATGAAAATCAATTTGTCTGTTTTTTCCTATAGAAATGTCTTTAGGGCAGCATAGGAGATGCAGTTAAAAAGGTAACAAGTTAAATTAGTATGTAGTTCTACTACTGAAGCCTAGCAGCTGCACAATAATTTATTTATTTTTTTAGGGCTAGATTACAAGTGGTGCGGTAACTGTTGCGTGAGAGCGATAACAAAATGTATGCTTACCTGATAAATGTGTTCTTTCCGGGTTTGGAAAGTCCACAGTGTCATTCAATTTCTAGTGGGAATATCACTCCTGGCCAGCAGGAGGAGGCAAAGAGCACCACAGCAAAGCTGTTAAAGGGACAGTATACACTCATATGTGTCACTCCCTACCCATAATCCCCAGTCATTCGACCAAAGGGAAATGGAAAAAGAATAACACAAAGGTGTAGAGGTGCCTGAGGTTTAGTAAAAAATAATTGTCTTAATAAAGGGTGGGGTCATGGACTCTCCATATCCGGAAACAAACAAATCTATCAGGTAAGCATACATTTTTTTTCTTTCCTAAGATATGTAGAGTCCACAACATCATTCAATTACTAGTGGGAACCAATACCCAAGCTAGAGGACACAGAATGAACAGAGAGGGAAAAAAAGACAGGCATACCTAAACAGAAGGCACCTCTGCTTAAAGAACCTTTATCCCAAAAGAGGCCTCAGCCAAGGCGAAAGTATAAAATTTGGAAAATTTGGAAAAAGTATGCAGAGTAGACCAAGTTGGAGCCTTGCAAAGCTGTTCCACAGAAGCTTCATCTTTGAAAGCCCAAGAAGAGAAGACAGCCCTAGTTGAATGAGCTGTAATTCTCTCAGGAGGCTGCTGTCCAGCAGTCTCATAAGCAAAATGAATCATACTTCTCAACCAAAGGGAAAGAAAAGTTGAAGTAGCCTTCTGACCCTTACGCTTTCCTGAGAAACAAACTATCAGGGCAGAAGACTGGGGAAAATCTTTAGTCGCCAGTAGGTAGAATTTTAGGGCATGCACAACATCCAAGTTGTGCAACAGATGTTTTTTATGAGAAGAAGAATTGGGATAGAGAGAAGGAACAACAATTTCCTGATTAATATTTCTGAAACCTTTTTAGGAAGCAACCCCAATTTAGTTCAAAGAACTACCTTATCTGCATGAAAAATGAGCTACGGCGAATCACACTGCAAAGCCGAGAGAACCAACACTCTCCAAGCAGAAGAGGTAGCAATAAGAAACAAAACCTTCAAAGATAGCAACTTAATATCTATGGAATGCATTGGCTCAAACAGAGCCTGCTGCAAAACTTTAAGAACAAGATTAAGGCTCCAAGGTGGAGCAAAAGGTTTAAACACAGGCCTGATTCTGACCAGGACCTGAAAAAAGATTAAACATCTGGCACATCCGCCACACGCTTGTGTAACAAAATAGATAATGCAGAAATCTGACCTTTCAGAGAACTGACTGACAACCCTTTCTCCTTCCTAGAGAAAACACAAAATTCTAGGAATCCTGACCCTACTCCAAAAGTCGCCCTTAGATTCACACCAATGAAGGTATTTACTCCATACCTTATGGTAAATTATTTGAGTAACAGACTTTTGAGCCTGGATCATGGTCTCAATGACCGACTCAGAAAGTCCAAGCTTAGATAGAACTAAGCGCTCAATGTCCAAGCAGTCAACTTCAGAGAAACGAGATTTGGATGGCAGAATGGACCCTGAGTTAGAAGATCCTTCCTCAGAGGCAACCTCCAAGGCGGCCGAGAAAACATCTTCACTAGGTCTGCATACCAGGTCTTGCAAGACCATGGAGGAGCTATTAGAATTACCAATGTGCTCTCTTGTTTAATATGAGCAATAACTCGTGGAAGGAGCACAAATGGAGGAAACAGGTATGCTAGACCGAAATCCCAAGGAACCGCCAGAGCATCTATCAGAGCGGCCTGAGGATCTCTTTACCTTGAACTGTACTTTTGAAACTTGGCATTCTGCTGAGACGCCATCAGATCCAACTTTGGCACCCCCCATTTTAGGGTTAACCTGGAGAACACCTCCGGATGGAAAGCCCAATCCCCTGGATGAAATGTCTGTCTGCTCAGGAAATCTGCTTCCCAGTTGTCCACTCCAGGAATGTGTATGGTAGATAGACAACAATTTTGAGCTTCCACACACTGAATAATCCGTGCCACCTCCTTCATGGCTTCAACTCTGAGTTCCTCCATGGTGGTTGATGAAAGCCAATGAGGTGATGTTGTCCAACTGAAACCTGATAAACCAGGCTAAGGACAATTGGGCATTGTAAATCGCTCTCAACTCCAAGATGTTTATGGGGAGAGCAGACTCCTCCTGAGTCCATAGTCCCTGCGCCTTTAACGAGTCCCAGATTAGCAGGCTGGCGTCCATGGTCACAATCACCCAGGAAGGTCACCGGAAGCATGTGCCCTGAGACAGATGGTCCTGAGAAAGCCACCACGGGAGAGAGTCTCTTGTTGAATGTTCTAGATCTATCCTCTGAGACAGATCTCCATTCCATTGTATAAGCATTCATAATTGCAGAGCTCTCAAATGGAATTGAGCAAAGGGAATGATGTCCATGGAAGCAACCATCAGACCAATTACCTCCATACATTGAGTCACTGATGGCCAAACAGTAAACTGAAGAGAGAGGCAAGAGGAGATAATTTTGGATTATCTGACCTCAGTCAGAAAAATTTTCATAGAAAGGGAATCTATTATAGTCCCTAAGAAAACCACCCTTGTAGCTGAAACAAGTTAACACTTTTCCAGATTCACTTTCCAGCCGTGGGAACATAGAAAATACAACAAGATCTCTGTATGAGAGTTTGATTGTTGAAAAGATGGCACCTCAACCAATATGTCATCCAGGTATGGCACCACTGCAACTCCCCGAGACCTGATCACTGCCAAAAGAGCCCCAAGAACCTATGAGAAAATTCTGGGAGCTGTGGCAAGGCGAAACTGAAAGTGTTTATCTAGAAAGGCGATTCTCAGGAATTTTTGGTGATCCCTGTGGATGGGAATATGAAGATTATGCATCCTTTAGGTCTATGGTCATCATGAACTGACCCTCTTGAACCAAAGGAAGAATGGAACAAATGGTTTCCATTTTGAAGGATGGTACCCTGAGAAACTAGTAGAGGTTTTTAGGGCTAAATAGGTTGAAAAGTTCCCTCTTTTTTGGGAACCACAAACAAATTTGAATAGAATCCTAGACCCTGTTTCCTTACTGGAACTGGAACAATCACTCCCAGGGAGGAAAGGTCCTGAACGCAGTTCAAAAATGCCTCTCTTTTTACCTGGTCTGCAGATAATCTTGAGAGGGAAAGTATTGAATTCTATTTTGTAACCCTGAGATACTATGTCCACAGCCCAAGGATCTGGGACATCTCATCTCCACGCTTGACAAAACAGGGACAATCTGAACCCCACTTGATCCGAACCCGGACCGGGGGCTGACCCTTCATGTTGACTTAGACTCAGCTGAGGGTTTCTTTGATTGCTTCCCCTTATTCCAAGACTGATTGGGCTTCCAAAAAAGACTTGGACTGCTCTGCTTGGAAGAGGGAGAGAAATCAAGGAATGAAAATTACTTTGACGTCCTTTGAGTCTGTTATTTTTGTCTTTCAGCAGAAAAGACCCTTTTCCGCCTGTAAAATCAGAAATTTATTTCTGCCAGACCAGGTCCAAACAAGGTCTTCCCCTTCTAAGGAAGCACCAGAAGCTTGGACTTAGAGGTAACATCAGCTGACCAAGATTTTAGCCACAATGCCCTGTGGGCTAGGACAGTGAAGCCAGACATCTTGGCTCCCAGTCTAATAACTTGCATGTTAGCATCAGAAATAATGGAATTGGCTAGTTTGAGAGCCTTAATTCTATCTTGTATCTCCTGCAATGGAGTCTTTAATAAAATTGATTCAGGCAAGGCGTCAATGGAATCCTTACAGAAGCAGCTATCCTCTATAGGGATCGTAGTTCACTTAACCAGAGTAGAAACAGCCCCTTCTACTTAAGGCAACATGCACCAAGAATATTTAGTGGAGTCAGCAACAGGAAACATCAGGGGAGAAAGGAGTCCCTGGCTTCTCCCATTCCTGTTAAATAATCTCCATCACACGGTCTTGGACAGGAAAAACTTCCACAGAGGAAGGATCATCATAGTATTTATTAAGTTTACTAGACTTCTTAGGGTTGACAATGACAGAAGTATCGGAATTGTCCAAAGTAGCCAATAACTCCTTTAACAGTACACGAAGATGTTCAAGCTTAAATCTTAAGTTTACTTCTTCAGTATCAGATGAAGGAATAATACTGTTTGAATCTAAGATTTCACCCTCAGAGGCTACCAGTGGATCCTCTTTATCAGACTTAAGAGGGAGGGCAACCTGCGTAGCAGTAGGTGGAACAGAATCCTTACTATATGAATGTCTAATTTTCCTCTTGCGTTGTCCCAGCATAGGAAAAGCAGATAATGCTGCTGATACCACAGAATATACCTGTGTAGCAAAATCTGCAGGCAAATAAACTCCTCCAGGAGACTGAGAGGAACAGCAGGGTAGTGTATCTGATGCCATAGAGGCTTGGGACGTTTGTGGAGAAAGCTGTGACATTGCCTGAACAGCATCATCCTGAGAGACATGGGGCACAGAGGGCAACAATTTATCTTTAAATTGAAGTGTTCTGGCTAAGCATGCAGTACAGAATTGTATAGGCAAACCAATCTGTGCCTCTAGTGCCTCTAGGCATAACAAGCATTTGTCAAAAAACACAGAGTCTTGGTCATGTCCATAATACTAAATAAAAAATTCCCAAAATTGTAGACATTTTTTAAATGCACTGTCAATTTAAGAATTTTTAATACCACAATTTGGCTGCCAGAAGTCTCTAAAAACGATCGTATAGTCGACACTGAAGAGACTGAAATTCAATGAAGCCGCTTCGCTCCAGCAGAGAGAAGTCACATGACCGGTAGAGAGAGGAAACTACAAAGCATAAAAGGCAGCAGCTGGTTTCAAACCCAAGCAGTTTGTCAGTTAGCCTGTTCTAGCTAAGCAACCAAAGAAAACCAACTGCCAAATTTTAAATTTATACATAAATCCCTGTATAAAACATAAGACACACACATACTAATAAAGTATTTCAACAAAATTAGAAAAACGTCTCAATAAAGGAAAGATTAACCCCTAGGCATCTATCTATCAAGCTGTCAACTTACCTGCATTCGACGGCACCAATACGCTCGTCTAAGATCGCCTAACATCGCTGCCGCAGACCTGAATACGATCTCCAAAATTATCAAAAAAGCTGTCAAAAAGCCGTGCACCAAGTACGGGGCGATGAGCAGCGGACTGTTGTTAACTAACAGTCATCTATCTCGCTGCTCTTCGGCTTTTTTACAGCTTTATTGGTACCCTGTCACTAAACACCCACACTATACTAAACTGTTTACCCCCTATACCGCCGCTCCCGGAGCCAACCGCAACTCTAATAAATGTATTAACCCCTAAACCGCCGCTCCCGGCCCCCGCTGCAACTAAATAAAGTGTTTAACCCCTAAGCCGCCGGTCCCAGAACCCGCCGCAAATAAATAAAGTGTTTAGCCCCTAAACCACCGCTCCTGGAGCCCACCGCCACCTACATTATATTTATTAACCCCTAATCTTTCCCCCCCCTACACCGCCGCCACCTACATTATATTTATTAACCCCTAATCTTCCCCCCTACACCGCCGCCACCTACATTATATTTATTAACCCCTAATCTTCCCCCCCTACACCGCCGCCACCTACATTATATTTATTAACCCCTAATCTGCCCCCCCTACACCGCTGCTACTATATTAAATGTATTAACCCCTAAACCTAAGTCTAACCCTAACCCTAACACCCACTAACTTAAATATAATTAAAATAAATATAAATAAATATTCCTAGCATTAAATAAATTATTCCTATTTAAAACTAAATACTTACCTATAAAATAAACCCTAAGATAGCTACAATATAACTAATAGTTACATTGTATCTAGCTTAGGGTTAATTTTTATTTTACAGGCAACTTTGTATTTATTTATTTAATAACTACCTAGTTAAAATAAATACAAATATACCTGTAAAATAAAACCTAATCTAAGTTACAATTACACCTAACACTACATTATAATTAAAATAATTCCCTAAATTAACTACAATTAAATAAAATTAAATAAAATTATCTAAAGTACAAAAAAATCACACTAAATTGCAAAAAATAATAAAATAATTACAAGATTTTTAAACTAATTATACCTAATCTAATCCCCCTAACAAAATAAAAAGCCCCCCCAAAATAAAAAAAACCCTACCCTACAATAAATTACAAATAGCCCTTAAAAGGGCCTTTTGCGGGGCATTGCCCCAAAGTAATCAGCTCTTTTACCTGTAAAAAAAAATTACATCCCCCAACATTAAAACCCACCACCCATACAACCAACCCTACTCTAAAACCCACCTAATCCCCCTTAAAAAAACTAACACTAACCCCTTGAAGATCACCCTACTTTGAGAAGTCTTGACCCAGCCAAAGTCCTCAATGAAGCCGGGCAAAGTGGTCCTCCAGACGGGCAGAAGTCTTCATCCAACCCGGGCAGAAGAAGTCCTCCAGACGGGCAGAAGTCTGCATCCAGAAGGCATCTTCTATCTTCATCCATCCGGCGCGGAGCAGCTCCATCTTCAAGACATCCGACGCGGAGCATCTTCTTCATCCGGAGTCTTTTCGAACAATGACGGGTCCTTTAAGTGATGTCATCCAAGATGACGTCCCTTCAATTCCGATTGGCTAATAGAATTCTATCAGCCAATCGGAATTAAGGTAGGACAAATCCTATTGGTTAATGCAATCAGCAAATAGGATTGAAGTTCAATCCTATTGGCTGATCCAATCAGCCAATAGGATTGAGCTTGTATTCTATTGGCTGTTCCAATCAGCCAATAGAATGCAAGCTCAATCCTATTGGCTGATTGCCTCCACCAATAGGATTTTTCCTACCTTAATTCCGATTGGCTAATAGAATTCTATCAGCCAATCGGAATTGAAGGGACTCCATCTTGGATGACATCACTTAAAGGACCCGTCATTGTTCAAGAAGAGGATGCTCCACGTCAGATGTCTTGAAGATGGAGCTGCTCCGCGCTGGATGGATGAATATAGAAGATGCCGTCTGGATGAAGACTTCTGCCCATCTGGAGGACCTCTTCTGCCCGGCTTGGATGAAGACTTCTGCCCGTCTGGAGGACCACTTCGCCTGGC